>NW_020904809.1:0-789 GCF_003984885.1 Neopelma chrysocephalum | reverse complement strand
ACTTGGGAAAATTAATGTTTGGTCAATTGAAATAGGTTCACATAGTGAGAAAAAAACACAAAACCATAAAACACCAAACTTAAAACACCATCTTTCCTTACTTGTGCCTGGGAGCAGCTTGACTCCTTCACTCCAGACTCCTGTACACACCCAAGCAGCCTAGGGCAATGACCTTTCTCTGTTCTTTCTAATCCTTCATTTTTTCCTCTCTCTTTCTGACCCTTTGGTAGAGGCCACAAGCTGCTGATATCCAAGTATTCTGATAAGGAGGTGGATCCAATTGTGTGCTGCACAGGACAGCCCCTCACCTCTTCCCACCTGCTCACCGCTGCTCCTGGATCATCCTACAGGTGGCCTGGGCAGCAAATCCACAAGGACAGAGAAATTCCCCAGGTCTTTGAGTCAGTCACACTGGACTTTCACTAAGTAGTACCAACCTCAGCCTCTTGTGCACCTGCAGAGCCCTGGAGGTGTCCTCCTGTGGTTGGGAAGTTGGGGATTGAGCTACCTGATGGGAAGGGAAGAACACCTCTGTCCCCAGAACACCCAGTGCTAGCTGGGGAAGTTCTGCCTGCAGCTCCACACCCACCCACTGCCTTGCTGAGGGGCACGTGGGGAGTGCTGGCACCTGAGAAAGCAGAGGAGAAAACAGGTGGCAGTGTGAGGGAGCAGGGACAGAAGGCAGAGGAGGGCCATGGGCGTGGGTGCCGCGAGAGCTGCAGCAGTGCAGGCTAAAAGTTGTGGGGTGAGGGAGCAGCAGTGCAAAAGGGCCTTAGCAGAGGATGGTTT
>NW_020904808.1:0-524 GCF_003984885.1 Neopelma chrysocephalum | reverse complement strand
AAAGTACACAAGCACAGCCACAGTACACAGGATTAGCAGGTGCATAATACATGTGCTGAACTAATTGAATGACTGTGGGTCTTTGCAACCCACCCAGAGAGGTGCAAGCAGTAAATTAATCTATAGAAATGGAGCACCTCTCCTATGGGGACACTCAGAGAGTTGGGATTGTTCAGCCTGGAGAAGAGAAGGGTCTGGGGAGACCATAGAGCCCCTTCCAGTGCCTGAAGGGAGCCTCCGAGAAAGATGGAGAGGGGCTTTGCCAAGGACATGCAGTGACAGGACAAGGGGGAATGGCTTCAAACCAAGAAAAGGTAGGTTTAGATTAGGTACATAGAACAAATCCTTCCCTGGGAGAGGGTGAGGCCTTGGCCCAGGTTGCCCAGAGAAGCTGTGGCTGCCCCATCCCTGCAAGTGTCCAAGGCCAGGTTGGACGGGGCTTGGAGCAACCTGGGCTGGTGGAAGGTGTCCCTGCCAATGGCAGGGGGTGGGATGAGATGAGCTTTAAGGTTTCTTCAAACCCC
>NW_020904807.1:0-1597 GCF_003984885.1 Neopelma chrysocephalum | reverse complement strand
GGGGGGGCGTGGTCAGAGAGAGGACACGCCCCCTCCTCCTCCTCGAATCGGACACACCTCTAATGCTGTTTGGCCACACCCGGTTTGGCCACACCCCCCTCTGAGCAAATCCGGTTTGGCCACGCCCGGTTTGGCCACGCCCAAATTGGCCACACCCGGTTTGGCCACACCCAAATTAGTGGCCACACCTCAAAGTGGCCACACCCCAAACTGAGAACAAATCAGAGCGACCACACCCCATTTGACCACACCCCAAATTGACCCCACCCTGTTTGACCACACCCCAAATTGGCCACACCCCAAATTAACCACATCCCAATTTGGCCACACCCAATTTAACCACACCCCAATTTGGCCACATCCCAAACTGACCGAAAACCAAATTGACCCCACCCAAATCAACCACACCCAGTTTGACCACACCCAAAATCGACCCCGCCCCAATTGACCCCACCCAAAATTAACCACACCCCAAATTTACCACAAACCAAACTGACCACACCCAAATTGGCCACACCCAGTCTGACCACACCCAAATTGACCACACCCAAAATTGACCACACCCAAATTGGCCACACCCTAAATTGACCCCGCCCCAAAACCGACGACGCCCAAAGTGACCCCGCCCCAAACTGACCACACCCAAATCGACCCCACCCTGTTTGACCACACCCTGAACTGACCCCACCCCAAATTAACCACACCCAAACAGACCACACCCAAAATTGACGCCACCCCAAATTAACTACCCCCAAATTTGACCATGCCCCAAAAACCGACCACGCCCAAACCGGCCCCGCCCCCTCACCGGGCTCGAGCCGCCCCCGCAGGGCCCCGAAGACGCTGGTGAGGGTCCCGGGCTCGGTGCCCCCCCCCCCCGCGCAGCTGCAGCCGCCGACCCCCCCCCCGGGGGGGGGGGGGACCGCAGGGCCCCCCCCCAGGGACCCCCCCGGGGCAGGACCCAGTGAGGGGGGGCCCGGGGACCACCCAGGACCCTGAAAGGGAGGGGGGGGAACGGTCAGGGAACGATCCTGACCCCAAAACCCTTCAGGGACCCCAAAAACCCTTCAGGGACCCCCTCGGACCCTGCAAGGGAGGGGGGCACAGTCAGGGCACGATCCTGACCCCAAAAACCCTTCAGGGACCCCAAAAACCCTTCAAGGACCTCCCCGGACCCTGTGGGGGGAGAGGGGAACGGTCAGGGCATGATCCCCCCCCCGGGGACCCCAAAAACCCTTCAGGGACCCCAAAAACCCTTCAGAGACCCCCCAGGACCTTGCAAGGGAGGGGGGCACGGTCAGGGAACGATCCTGACCCCAAAAACCCTTCAGGGACCACCCAGGACCCTGCTGGGGGAGAGGGGCACGGTCAGGGCTCAATCCCCCCCTTTGGGGATCCCAAAACTCTTCAGGGACCCCAAAAACCCTTCAGGGCCCCCCCCCGTGGGTCAGGGTGGGGCCCAGGTGTGTGGCTGCAGCAGCTGGTCTTAATTAGCGCTAATTAACCCCTATTCAAGGTTTAATTACCCCTGAGTGCCCCCGATTACCCCACAATTCACTCCCTGATCGCTCCCTGATCACCCAACGTTTGCTCCCGA
>NW_020904806.1:0-349 GCF_003984885.1 Neopelma chrysocephalum | reverse complement strand
ACAGACCCCCCCTTTCCATCTATTGGGGTCGGGGGAGTCAGGGGGGGTTGGGGGGATTTGGGGGGGGACAGACCCCCCCCTTGACCTATTGGGGAGGGGAGACCCCCCCCTTTCCATCCATTGGGGGAGGGGCTGGGGGGACACCCCCCCCAAAGTGGGGATCGGGGAGGGACGGACGGACAGACGGGGGTGGATGGACGGACAGGGCTGGACCGATGGACAGAGGGATGGACACACAGATGGACGGACGGACAGGGGGATGCACACACGGGACAGACGGACAGAGGGATGGACACACGGATGGACGGACAGCTGGGCACTCTGCTGGCTGGACACAAGGACACACGGA
>NW_020904805.1:0-1449 GCF_003984885.1 Neopelma chrysocephalum | reverse complement strand
TTGGGGGTCGGGGTTGGTTTGGGGGTCCCTGTTTTGGGGGGTCCCTGTTTTTGGGGTCCCTGTTTTGGGGGGGTCCCTGTTTTGAGGGTTGGTTTTGGGGGGGTCCCTGTTTTGGGGGTCGGGGTTGGTTTGGGGGTCCCTGTTTTGGGGGGTCCCTCTTTTTGGGGTGTCCCTGTTTTGGGGTTGGTTTGGGGGGGTCCCTGTTTTGGGGGTCCCTGTTTTGGGGGGTCCCTGTTTTGGGGTCGGGGTTGGTTTGGGGGTCCCTGTTTTGGGGTTGGTTTGGGGGACCTCGCCCAAAACAGGGACCCCCCAAAATAGGGACTCCCAAAACAGGGACCCCCCAAACGAATCCAAAATCATCCAAAAGCAAGATCAGGGATTTTGGGGGATCAGGGCTCAGGGATTTTTTGGGATCAGGGATTTTTTGGGATCGGGGATCTTTTGGGATCAGGGATTTTCTGGGATGAGGGATCAGGGATTTTTTGGGATCAGGGATTTTTTGGGATCAGGGATTGTTTGGGATCAGGGATTGTTTGGGATGAGGGATCAGGGATTTTTGTGATCAGGGATTTTTTGGGATCAGGGATTTTCTGGGATCAGGGATTTTCAGGGATCAGGGACTTTCTGGGATCAGGGATTTTTTGGGATAGGGATTTTTGGTCACCAGTTTTTTGGGGTCCCCGTTTGATTTTTGGGGTCCCTGATTGATTTTGGGGGTCCCCGGTTGATTTTGGGGGAGGGGGGACCCCAAAAATTCCTCCCCGTGGGTTTTTGGGATTATTTTTTCCGGGAATCTCGGGCCGAGTTTGGGGATTTTTTCCTGGAATTTCTTGGGAATTCTGGGATGGAAAAGAACCGGGAAGGGGAAACTGGAAAATTCAAATTTAAAGAGTTAAAATCGTGTGAAATATAAAATTATAGAAAATATATAAAAATATGACATATATAAAAATAAAAAAATAAAAATATAAAAAATATAAAGGAAGAAAAGATAGAAAATATAAAAGTATGAAAGTATTATGATAAAATGTGTATGAACATATTTATAAAATAGAAAAATAAAATATGATATTTAAGATGGAAAAGGGGAAAAAATTATGAAATTTAAAATGTAAAAAATAAAATTAAAAATATAAAAAAATAAAAAATAGAAAAATAGAAAATAAAATAAAAAATATAAGGATAAAATGGAAAAAGTGAAATGTAAAAAATAAGATAGAAAAATAGAAAATAATGTATAAAATATAAAAAATAGACATAAAAGTGGAAAAAAGAAAATAAAAATATAAATAATTAAATAAAGTTAGAAAATACAAAACTAGAAAATAAAATATAAAGAAATATAAAAATTGAAAATAAAATATGAAATATATAAAAAGTAAAATGTAAAAAGTAAAATAGAAAAAATACAATGGAAAAATAGAAAATAAAGTATAAAATATGAAATAT
>NW_020904804.1:0-1637 GCF_003984885.1 Neopelma chrysocephalum | reverse complement strand
TTTTGGGGGGTCCCTGTTTTGGGGGGTCCGTGTTTTGGGGTCGGGGTTGGTTTGGGGGGTCCCTGTTTTGGGGGGTCCCTGTTTTGGGGAGTCCCAGTTTTGGGGGGTCCCTCTTTTGGGGATCTCTGGTTTGGGGGGTCCCTGTTTTGGGGGATCCCTCTTTTTAGGGGGTCCCTGTTTTGGGGGGTCCTTGGTTTGAGGGGTTGATCCTGGTTTGGAATCAGGGATTTTTTAGGATCAGGGATTTTTTTGGGATCAGGGATTTTTGGGGATCAGGGCTCAGAGATTTTTTGGGATCAGGGATTTTCTGGGATGAGGGATCAGGGATTTTTGGGATCAGGGATTGTTTGGGATCAGGGTTCAGGGATTTTCTGGGATCAGGGATTTTGTGGGATCAGGGATTATTTTGGGATCAGGGATTTTTTGGGATCAGGGATCTTTTGGGATCAGGGATTTTTTTGGGATCGGGGATTTTTGGGGATCGGGGATTTTTGGGGATCGGGGATTTTTGGGGGTCAGGGATTTTTGGGATCGGGGATCAGGGATTTTTGGGATTGGGATTTTTTGGGATCGGGTTTTTTTGGGATGAGGGATCATGGATTTTTGGAATCAGGGATTTTTTGGGATCAGGGATTTTTTTGGGATTGGGGATTTTTGGGGATCAGGGATTTTTGGGGATCGGGGATTTTTTGGGATCAGGGATTTTTTGGGATCAGGGTTCAGGGATTTTCTGGGATCAGGGATTTTGTGGGATCAGGGATTATTTTGGGATCAGGGATTTTTTGGGATCGGGGATCTTTTGGGATCAGGGATTTTCAGGGATCAGGGACTTTCTGGGATCAGGGATTTTTTGGGATCAGGGATTTTTGGTCACCAGTTTTTTGGGGTCCCCGTTTGATTTTTGGGGTCCCCGGTTGATTTGGGGGAGGGGGGACCCCAAAAATTCCTCCCCGTATGTTTTTGGGATTATTTTTTCCGGGAATCTCGGGCCGAGTTTGGGGATTTTTTCCTGGAATTTCTTGGAAATTCTGAGCCGGAAAAGAACCGGGAAGGGGAAAATGGAAAATTCAAATTTAAAGTGTTAAAATATCGTAAAATATAAAATTATATAAAACATATAAAAATATAACAAAAATAAAAATATAAAAATAAAAATATAAAAATATAAAGGATGAAAAGATAGAAAATATAAAAGTATGAAATTAAAGTGATAAAATGTGTGTGAAAATATTTATAAAATAGAAAAATAAAATATATGATTTAAAATGGAAAAGGAGAAAAAAATTATGAAATTTAAAATGTAAAAAATAAAATTAAAAATATAAAAAAATAAAAAATAGAAAATAGAAAAATAAAATAAAAATAGAAGAATAAAATGTAAAAAGTGAAATGTAAAAAATGAGATAGAAAACTAGAAAATAATGTATAAAATATAAAAAATGGAAATAAAAGTGGAAAAAAAATAAAAATAAAAATAAATAATTAAATACGGTTAGAAAATACAAAACTAGAAAATAAAATATAAAGAAATATAAAAATTGAAAATAAAATATGAAATATATAAAAAGTAAAATGTAAAAAGTAAAATAGAAAAATACAATGGAAAAATAGAAAATAAAGTATAAAATATGAAATAT
>NW_020904803.1:0-1773 GCF_003984885.1 Neopelma chrysocephalum | reverse complement strand
GGGGGGGGTCTCAGCCCTCTCCTGTCACCGTCCCTGCAGGGAATGGGGGGTGAGGGGGGTCCCGGTTTGGGGTCCCTGTTTCCTGTGCCCCCATTAAAGTCTCGTCCCACCCCCGTGGTTCCTCCGGCTCCTTGTGCTGGGGGGGGTCTGGGGGGGTCAAACTGGGGGGGGGGAAACTGTTCCCAGCCCGGCAGAGCCCCAATCCTGGGACCCCCTGCAGCCTCTACGGGGCCAAAATGGGGGAAAGTGCCCCCAAAATGGCCCTGGGGACCCTCAGGGTGTCCCTGGCAGGGGCTGTTCCCATTCCCTGCCCAGGCCATTCCCATTCCCGTTCCCTGCCCAGGCCATTCCCATTCCCTGCCCAGGGCTGTTCCCATTCCCTGCCCAGGCCATTCCCATTCCCTGCCCAGGCCATTCCCATTCCCATTCCCTGCCCAGGCCATTCCCATTCCCTGTCCAGGGCTGTTCCCATTCCCTTCCCAGGTCATTCCCATTCCCTGCCCAGGGCTGTTCCCATTCCCTGCCCAGGGCTGTTCCTGCCCAGACCATTCCCATTCCCTGCCCAGGGCTGTTCCTGCCCAGGGTCATTCCCATTCCATGCCCAGGCCATTCCCATTCCCTGCCCAGGCCATTCCCATTCCCTGCCCAGGCCATTCCCATTCCCTGCCCAAGGCTGTTCCCATTCCCTGTCCAGGGCTGTTCCTGCCCAGGCCATTCCCATTCCCTGCCTGGGGCGTTCCCGTCCTTGCTGGAGCCGTTCCCGTTTTTCCTGGGGCTGTTCCCATTCCTGGTGTGTCTGTTGCTATTCCTGGCTGGGCTATTCCTGGCCCTGACAGCCCCTTCCTGTTCCTGATGAGCTCATTCCCATTCCATGACCAGAGCCATTCCCATTCCTTACTGGGCTGTTCCTTACTGGTGCTGTTCCTTACGGGTCTCATTCCTGCCTGGGGCTGTTCCCAACCCCACAGGGCTGTTCCCGTTCCCACAGGGGCTGTTCCCAACCCCACAGGGGCTGTTCCCAACCCCACAGGGCTGTTCCCATCCCATGGACCCTGACGGTTCTGTCCCTCGCTGTTCCCATTCCCACTGGGGCCATTCCTGTCCCTGACAGGCCCTTCCCATTCCTGTCCCCATTCCTGAGGGGCTGTTCCCGTTCCCTTCTGGGACTATTCCATGGCCAGTGCTGTTCCTGCTCCTCAGTGGGGCCGTTCCCATTCCTGTTCCCTGCTGGGACTATTCCATGGCCAGTGCCATTCCTGTCCCTGACAGGCCGTTCCCATTCCTGTCCCCATTCCTGACGGGCTGTTCCCGTTCCCTATTGGGACTATTCCATGGCCAGAGCTATTCCTGCTCCTCAGTGGGGCTGTTCCCATTCCTGTTCCCATTCCCGAGGGGCTGTTCCTGTCTCTTACCGGAGCTGTTCCTGTTCCTGGTGGGACCATTCCCAATGGCCCTGCTGGGCTGTTCCACGAGCATCCCATTCCTGTTCTGTCCTGGGGCCGTTCCCATCCCTGCTGGGTCCGTCCCGCGCCGATCTCGCTCTCACTGGTGCTGTTCCCGTTCCCAATCCCACTGGGGTTGTTCCCATCCCCATTCCCAGCGAGGCAGTTCCCATTCCCAATCCCACTGGAGTTGTTCCTGTCCCTGTTCCCACCGGGGTTGTTCTTGTCCCCATTCCCAGCGACACAGTTCCCATTCCCAATCCCACTGGTGCCGTTCCCGTCCGCAATCCCAGTGAGGCAGTTCCCCTTCCCATTCCCAGCAAGGCAATTC
>NW_020904802.1:0-439 GCF_003984885.1 Neopelma chrysocephalum | reverse complement strand
TGTCACTGTGTCACTGTGACACTGTCACTGTGTCACTGTCACTGTGTCACTCTCACTGTCACTGTGTCACTGTCACTGTGTCACTGTCACTGTGTCACTGTCACTGTGTCACTGTCACTGTGTCACTGTGTCACTGTCACTGTGTCACTGTGTCACTGTCACTGTGTCACTGTCACTGTGTCACTCTCACTGTCACTGTGACACTGTCACTGTGTCACTGTCACTGTGTCACTGTCACTGTGTCACTGTCACGATATCGAGCTCCCCGTCGCGTTATGACCCCCAGTATCATGATATGACCCTCCCCGTCACGATATGATCCCTCCCCGCCACGATGTCACTTCCTGTGTCATGATATGACCCCCTCGTCACGATATGAGCCCCTCCCGTCACGATATGACCCCCAGCACCACGATATGACCCTCCCATGTCGCGATAT
>NW_020904801.1:0-325 GCF_003984885.1 Neopelma chrysocephalum | reverse complement strand
TGTCACTGTGTCACTGTCACTGTGTCACTGTCACTGTGTCACTCTCACTGTCACTGTGTCACTGTGTCACTGTCACTGTGTCACTGTCACTGTCACTGTGTCACTGTCACTGTGTCACTGTCACTGTGTCACTGTCACGATATTGAGCTCCCCGTCGCGTTATGACCCCCAGTATCATGATATGACCCTCCCCGTCACGATATGATCCCTCCCCGCCACGATGTCACTTCCTGTGTCATGATATGACCCCCTCATCACGATATGAGCCCCTCCCGTCGCGATATGACCCCCAGCACCACGATATGACCCTCCCATGTCGCGATAT
>NW_020904800.1:0-309 GCF_003984885.1 Neopelma chrysocephalum | reverse complement strand
TTCCCAGTTATCCAGTGGCACAGGGATCCATCCCTCAGTGCTGGGATTGACCTGGAGTTCCAGAATCCATTGGAATTCCCTCCTGTTCTGTCCCATTCCCAGTTCTCCAGTGGCACAAGGATCCATCCCTCAGTGCTGGGATGATTTGTGCTCCAGAATTCCCAGGAATTTCCCTTCCCAGGCCTCTGGGAACAGGAGTTAATTCCCTTTCTGTTCATCCCTCAGTGCTGGGGTTGACCTGGAATTCCAGAATCCCTGGGAATTCCTCCTGTTCTATCCCATTCCCAGTTATCCAGTGGCACAGGGATC
>NW_020904799.1:0-306 GCF_003984885.1 Neopelma chrysocephalum | reverse complement strand
CCTGCACAGGGGACACGGGGCTGCTCCGGCTTTTTATGGCCGGGATGTCTGGTCCCAGATCCAGACCCTCCTCCTGGCACACCCAGAGCAGCCTTTGCCCTCTCTGACTCCCAGGGATGGCAATTTCCTTGTAAACCTGCTCTGCCCACACCCAGCTGCGGTGGGTTGAGATAATTCAGCAAAAACAAAACCAAAAGCTGAAAGTTGCACAAGCAAAGGGGGAAAAACACCCCAAGATTTTATTCTCTCCTCCCATTCCGCAGGAGATGTCCGGCCATTCCCACAAACTGGGGCTCCAGCCCATGG
>NW_020904798.1:0-683 GCF_003984885.1 Neopelma chrysocephalum | reverse complement strand
GACTTGTTGCCGCTGACCCGATAAATCCCTTCCGTGCTCAGCCCTGCGGGAACAGCACAAACCTCATTCCCAGCTCCCCGAAAATCCCGGATTTATCCCTGCCCTGCCCATCCCAAAGCTCAGGTTTCACTTTTTTGAGGGGTTTTTAAGGGGGTTTTAGGGGCAGAAAACCCCGAGGAAGGAGAAGGAGCTGCTCCTCCTTCCCTCCTTTCCTCGTGCTGCCCCTCCAGGGGAAAAATTCCAGAGGGGGAAAAAAAATCCTGGAGCTCGTTCTGGGGTTAATTTGGGTGGAGAACTCGGCACTAAAAACCCCTGGGAGGGGAAAGGGGGACCCCAAAAAAGGTCCCACCCAGAAGGGTCTGGGGTGGGATCAGCAAAGCCTGAGGTTGGTGGTTCTCCAGGGAATAAGGAAGGTTCCTCCTCCCAGGGAATAATAAAGGATCCAGGGAATGATGAAGGATCCAGGGAAGAGTTTGATGCTTCCCAAAAATCTGTGGACCCCAGAAAGGTCCCACAAACAGGATCAGCCCTGCAGGGTCTGGGATGGGACCCAAAACCCTGAGGTTGGTGTTTCTTCAGGGGACAACAAAGTTCCTTCTCCCAGGGAATAAAAAAGGCTCCTTCTCCCAGGGAATAATGAAGGATCCAGGGAATGATGAAGGATCCAGGGAAGAGTTTGATGC
>NW_020904797.1:0-485 GCF_003984885.1 Neopelma chrysocephalum | reverse complement strand
GACTTGTTGCCGCTGACCCGATAAATCCCTTCCGTGCTCAGCCCTGCAGGAACAGCACAAACCTCATTCCCAGCTCCCCGAAAATCCCGGATTTTTCCCTGCCCTGCCCATCCCAAAGCTCAGGTTTAACTTTAGGCTGGGGTTTGGGGGGTTTTGGGGGGTTTTAGGGGCAGAAAACCCCGAGGAAGGAGAAGGAGCTGCTCCTTCCCTCCTTTCCTTGTGCTGCTCCTCCAGGGGAAAATTCCAGAGGGGGAAAAAAACCCCGGAGCTCGTTCTGGGGTTAATTTGGGTGGAGAACTCGGCACTAAAAAACCCCTGGGAGGGGAAAGGGGGACCCCAAAAAAGGTCCCACCCAGAAGGGTCTGGGGTGGGATCAGCAAAGCCTGAGGTTGGTGGTTCTCCAGGGAATAACAAAGTTCCTTCTTCCTGGGAATGATAGAAGGATCCAGGGAAGAGTTTGATGCTTCCCAAAAAACCTGAGGAGC
>NW_020904796.1:0-1199 GCF_003984885.1 Neopelma chrysocephalum | reverse complement strand
ATCAACCTTCTCAAGTATCTCAGTGCTGTGCAGGAAAACTGGGGCAGGACAAGGAGACACATTGCCCAGCTCATTTATTATCCAAGACTGTTCTGTCACTGCTACTGGATGGTTTTCCGCAGTATATTTTAGTATATTGTCCATATAATATAATAATAGATATTATTGTATAATGTATCCACACTATTTAATATATTTTAGTATGTCTGGGCTGTGTTTGACATTCCCAGAGCTCTGCTCTCTTTGGCACTGGGGTCCTGCCAGTCCCATTATTCCAGATGTGGAGCTCTTCCAGCAGCAGTGATTCAGGACACAGGGAATGGTCTGGGAGCTGCCCCTCTCCAACAGGAACTAATCTTTCCCAGCTCCTGTGTGTTTGGGGCTGCTGGTGTTGGTCCCTGTGTGTTTGGAGCTGCTGGTGTTGATCCCTGTGTGTTTGGAGCTCTTGGTGTTGGTCCCTGTGTGTTTGTTTGGAGCTGCTGTGTGGGTTTGGGGCTGCTTATGTTGGTCCCTGTGTTTTTGGGGCTGCTTATGTTGGTCCCTGTGTTTTTGGGGCTGCTGATGTTGGTCCCTGTGTGTTTTTGGAGCTGCTGTGTGGGTTTGGGGCTGCTGCTGTTGGTCCCTGTGTGTTTGGGGCTGCTGGTGTTGGTCTCTGTGTGTGTGTTTGGAGCTCCTGGTGTTGGTCCCTGTGTGTTTGGAGCTCCTGGTGTTACCTCAACGGGAAATCAGACCAACAAACAGGGGCCACATTAATTACAGTGAATTAACTTGGGTACCACTCACAGACAAATAAAACATGTAAAACCCTTTCCAGAGGAGTTCAGCTGCTGCTGGATGACTCCAGCAGGGTGGGAAGGCGTGTGGGATCCCACCTTTCCAGGGGGAAAATGAGGAGCTGCAGTGGCTGCTCCAGGCAGGGGCATCACTCCTGTGGAAATCCACAGCACCATCAGCTGGGGGAATTTTTGAAGCCAAGGAATTGGAAGCTCCAAGGGTAATTCCTTGCCTTTTTTTGCAGCCCCGTGTGGGAGTGGGTGCCCGCTGGGTTATTACAGGCTGTGCCAGTCACAGGCAGGGTGAGGAACAGGCTGAAATGAGGGGGGTTGTGTTTCTGCAGCCCCCGGTGGCACAGACACACCTTCCACGGGGGATTAATGAGTGGGATGGAGACCTTCTTCTGGGTAATGCTGGTGCCACTC
>NW_020904795.1:0-414 GCF_003984885.1 Neopelma chrysocephalum | reverse complement strand
TTTTATTGAGGTGGGACTTCAGCTTAGGGATTTAATTTTAGATGCAAAAGAATACGCAAGAGCCAGTGTCCTGAAAGAGGAGCCCAGCCACTGTTGGGGTGAGGTGAACAGCGCTCTAGAGCAGCTGACCAGGCCTAATAACTGCAGTGACTGTATTGCTAACATTTGCAGGGAGCTGAAACAGCTTATATTGCCAACACCAAAATCTGGATGTCTGGAGATAAACTGTATTTATTGCCAAGTGCATTGTGTGACACCTGCAGTCATGCTCCCGTTCCATTTGAAATAGCTGTAGTATTTTTGTTCACAAAGCACTTCCCCCTGAACTGAACAGTGAGGAGGGAAATCTCTGCAGCGCTCGTATCAATCTGCTCTTTACACCCCCCACGCACACACTAATGCTGTGCTGTCTGC
>NW_020904794.1:0-611 GCF_003984885.1 Neopelma chrysocephalum | reverse complement strand
CTGCCTCCAAACACAGCACATGATCTTTCCTCTACCTTTCTCTTAAGCACAATTGTTATGTTAGTGCCACCTTGCAAACCTTGGGAGTGTTTCCTCATGTCTCAGTCTCTGGGAAATCCATTACATGAGACGATCCTTTTCCAATAACTTTGTCTAAGGTCTTCCATAGGCTTTCCCCAGAGAACAGACTGCACATCTGACCCTAATTCTTGCCGATTCAATCCAAAGAAAGTTTCTATTTGCTCACAAAGAAGCTCTCAGGTCCCTCCTGCAGTATCCAGGCACCTTTCCAGTCTCTCCTCTACTTAGGAAAGCTTAGTTTCACCTCCCACATGTTCTCAGCTCTCAGACTCATATGAAGGCTTTTATTCTCTTTCCCAGACATCTCTGATGGCCTAAGAGCACACCTGGATACTTCCAGCTGTTTGTCCTTTAGGTGAGTCTGTGAAGATGGGCTTTGAGCTGAGAATCTGAACAGGCAGCTTTCCAGAAAGAGACCCCACAGTCACCTACCTGATGAAGGTTTTGGTGTTCAGGCGGCAGCAAATCCAACAGGAATAGCTTGTATCCGGATGCCCCTGGGGTCAGGGAATGCTGCTTTGCCCAAAACA
>NW_020904793.1:0-1203 GCF_003984885.1 Neopelma chrysocephalum | reverse complement strand
TCCCTGCCCAGGACAATCTTTAGTGTCCCTTCCAACCCAAACCCTTCTGGGATTGTAATATTTTCCTAGTTCCTTTTTCTCCTGAGCCCCCTCCTTCCTGCACCCCCTTTCCCACTTCCCACCAGTGATTCCTGCTCTCCTGCAAGGTGATCACCAGCCCTCCCTTGGCCTTGGGCCTTCCTGATGCTCTCCAAGGAATCTGCTGGGCCTGGAGCTGCTTTGGGAGCAGCTGCTGGGGAAGGCTCACAGAAAAAGGAGGGTGTTGTTTGGGAAAATGAGCCCCAGAAACGAGGCTGATTTGGGAGATTTGGGGTTTGCTTCAGTGGCTGGGAGATCCCAGAGAACATCAGCCCACCCCTGGCCTCCTGTGGGGGCAAAGGAAAGGGAAAAGGGGGAAAAAATATGGGAAAGGGAGAGGAAAAATGAACCAAAACTGATTGATCAGCCTCTGGATAATGTTGTGTCCCCCTTCCCTGCTTGGCTGTCTCTGAACAAGGAGAGGGATATAAACAACATTCCCAGATCTCTTCCCCCCAAGGAGTTTTATTTTTCTGGCAGAAAACAGCCCAGGGAAGCTGAGGGGGGATAAACACCAAGGAAGAGGAGCAGGTGGGGTTTGATCCCAAAAGTGGGGAGCCCAGGGAGGAATTTCCAGCCCTTCCAGCTGCACCTGGTCCAGGAGAGCAGGAAGGGAGGACAAACTGTCCTGAGTTCACCTGTGTGGTGCCCTGAACCCCTGGAGAGAACATTTATCCCTCGGATAATTTGATTCCAAGAAATTCACGGCAGGAATTTACGCAGAGGAAATTTCGGGAAGGCTCATTTTGGAAGGGATTTCCTGGCAGTGCTTTTAGAGGGATTAAATCCTGCAGGGCCACGATAACCTCGACCTCCTCCTTCCAAACCCTGGAGCAGGGAGATGTCACTGGAGGTGACACCGGCTCTGATTTCCCTCGGAGGCTTCTCTTGCTCCCAGAAATCCCCAAATCCCCTCAGGGCTCCAGGTGTGGCCAATTAATGTAAAAAAAGGGGTGGGGAAAAAAACAGAGTTGATCCAATTGATTTCAGGTGGGGTTTGAGGATGGAATGAATTCCAGCTGTTCTGGGCAGCTCAATCCTCAGGGATTATAAGAGGAGTGAACAGCTCAGGTTGGTGAATCCCATCCTGGATGTTCCCAGTTGGTCACCAGGGCAGGAATTATG
>NW_020904792.1:0-749 GCF_003984885.1 Neopelma chrysocephalum | reverse complement strand
ATGTTCCGAGCATCGCGAACGCTCCAGGCCATCGATTTGCTGCTCCCAGGCCGCTACTTGGCCCCACAAAGACACAATCTCCCAGTCCAGGGCTCCGAATCCTGTCAGCAGAACCCACCCCACCTGGCCTGGTCCCGTCACAGACCTCACGGCAAGCCAGGCTTCCAGGAGAGACACCGTGGTGAAAAAGGCAGCTACAGAGGCTGAAGATGTCTCATGACACAGGGGGCTGGTGACATGGCCCCCCTCAGTCCTTGATCTCCTCTGCAACCACTACAGGGTTACTCTGGGGAACTGCCAATTCTACACCAAAAATGTCAGGTGAAAGTACTCACATATTCTTCCCAAGAATTCCAAGGTAGTGGAAGGATTAAAAAAAAGGTTTATTTCCGACACAAGAACCATTTTTTTATGATGTGCCGCATCAGGCCTCCCGAGAAAAAAAGGTGAGTTCCCACCTCCTCAGGGCCCCTTTTATCCTCTCTCTTTCTCTTCTGCCTTCCCAAGGCCTCTGTGTACGTCAGGACTATCTCTCTCCTCTCACATAACAGAGAGAGAGGCTCAGAACTTCTCTTGCTATGCAGGGGGGAAAAGCATTGAAATTGCCTTGGAGAAAGAATTGCCATGCAGGCAGAAAGCCTTCCTAGCAAAAACTGAGGTTCTAACTTTCCATCACAAATTGTTCCAAAATTGTATCTATCCCTACATATATCTTCATCAATGACACAGACAAAGGAATCAAGTGCACC
>NW_020904791.1:0-1127 GCF_003984885.1 Neopelma chrysocephalum | reverse complement strand
GGACCTGTCCTGCCATGGGAACTAATTCCAAGGATTGTGGGCACCTCTGAGCTCCCCAGGTCCTGTCCTGCCATGGGAACTCATCCCAAGGGACACAGGGTTGGAGGGTGGGAGCTGACATTTGCTCCCCAGCACAGAGAGGAGGATTAACACACACACAGAGCTGTTAATCCCTGACACCTCCGTGGTTTGGGATCCAGCAGGAGCCACCAGCTGGAATTTCACCCGGGTTGACCCTGGCAGTGGCACTGGGAGCACAAACCCCTACAACAAACACACCCAGCGTCCTAAAAACTCCCAGCTTCAAAGAGCAGAAGCAACAACGAACCAGATCAAGGCCTGGGAATCCACAAAGGCCCCGAGGACCCCGTGGAGATGGAATAACAGGCAGTGGGAGTGGGCAGGGAACACTGAAATGCCAACCCCTCCCCGTCCCTGGGCTCTGCTCCTGCCCCCCTGGCTCCTGGAAATGGCAGAGGAGTGTTTTGCATTTCAAGCAGAGCAGCCCCTGCTCTGATGATCCCTCCTGGTCCGACCTGGAGCTGCAAAGGCCACGGGGTGGGATTTGAATGGGAGCAGAAGAGAAGCCCAGGAGGGTGTTAATGAACCTGATTAACTGCAGCCAGAGCTGCCCCTGCCTCTCTTTCCTCAGAACATTCCCGAGGCAGCCCTGCTCCAACCTGCCCTTGGACATTTCCAGGGATGGGGCAGCCACTGGGAAATCCATTCCAGGGCCTCCCCACCCTCCCAGGGAGGGAATTCCTTCCCAATATCCCACCTAACCCTGTGTTTTGTCCATGTGAATCCATTCCCCTTGTCCTGGCACTCCCTTGGAAATAGTCTCTCTCTCCCCCTTTCCTGCAGGTTCCCTTCAGGTCCTGGAAGGTCACAATGGGGTCACCCCAAAGCCTTCCCTTCTCCAGGCTGGACAATCCCAGCTCTCCAGCCTTTCCAGCTGCTCCATCCCTCTGATCATCTTGGGGCATCTCTGGACTCTCTCCAGCAGCTCCACGTCCTCCCTGTGCCGGGACCCCCTGAGCTGGAGTCAGCCCTCATCAGCTGATCATCACTAATTGGTTCATTAATGTGCTGTGTGACTGGGTTGATGCCGGCTGGGTTTGTGTCCC
>NW_020904790.1:0-1209 GCF_003984885.1 Neopelma chrysocephalum | reverse complement strand
GGGACACAAACCCAGCCGGCATCAACCCAGTCACACAGCACATTAATTAACCAATTAGTGATGATCAGCTGATGAGGGCTGACTCCAGCTCGGGGGGTCCCGGCACAGGGAGGACGTGGAGCTGCTGGAGAGAGTCCAGAGATGCCCCAAGATGATCAGAGGGATGGAGCAGCTGGAAAGGCTGGAGAGCTGGGATTGTCCAGCCTGGAGAAGGGAAGGCTTTGGGGTGACCCCATTGTGACCTTCCAGGACCTGAAGGGAACCTGCAGGAAAGGGGGAGAGAGACTATTTCCAAGGGAGTGCCAGGACAAGGGGGAACGGGTTCAAACTGCCAGGAGACAGGATTAGATGGGATATTGGGAAGGAATTCCTCCCTGGGGGGGTGGGGAGGCCCTGGAATGGATTTCCCAGTGGCTGCCCCATCCCTGGAAATGTCCAAGGGCAGGTGGGACAGGGCTGCCTCGGGAATGTTCTGAGGAAAGAGAGGCAGGGGCAGCTCTGGCTGCAGTTAATCAGGTTCATTAACACCCTCCTGGGCTTCTCTTCTCCTGCTCCCATTCAAATCCCACCCCGTGGCCTTTGCAGCTCCAGCTCGGGCCAGGAGGGATCATCAGAGCAGGGGCTGCTCTGCTTGAAATGCAAAACACTCCTCTGCCATTTCCAGGAGCCAGGGGGGCAGGAGCAGAGCCCAGGGACGGGGAGGGGTTGGCATTTCAGTGTTCCCTGCCCACTCCCACTGCCTGTTATTCCATCTCCACGGGGTCCTCGGGGCCTTTGTGGATTCCCAGGCCTTGATCTGGTTCATTGTCACTTCTGCTCTTTGAAGCTGGGAGTTTTTGGGACGCTGAGTGTGTTTGTTGTAGGGTTTGTGCTCCAAGTGCCACTCGGTGTCAACCCGGGTGAAATTCCAGCTGGTGGCTCCTGCTGGATCCCAAACCATGGAGGTGTCAGGGATTAACAGCTCTGTGTGTGTGTTAATTCTCCTCTCTGTGCTGGAGAGCAAATGTCAGCTCCCACCCTCCAGCCCTGTGTCCCTTGGGATGAGTTCCCATGGCAGGACAGGACCTGGGAAGCTCACTGAGGTGCCCACATCCCTTGGAATTAGTTCCCAAGGCAGGACAGGACCTGGAGCTCACTGAGGTGCCCACAATCCTTGGGATGAGTTCCCAGGGCAGGACAGGTCCTGGGAAGCTCACTGAGGTGCCCACA
>NW_020904789.1:0-502 GCF_003984885.1 Neopelma chrysocephalum | reverse complement strand
ACAGTGTAGGAGCACCTGGAGGAGACCTCGGTGTTCCTCAACCAGACAACAGGAGGAGACGGCAGAGAGAGACCGGGCTCACACAGGGCTGACCAGCGAGTCAGGGGGCTCTACACCTCAGGGCTCTGGCCCTGTGTTGCAAACTCGTCTCACTTCTGCCTCGGAACCAGTGGAGGAGCACCTGGAGGAGACCTCAGTGTTCCAAGGACAGGGACTCCCTGCTGACAGTCACCGTGTCAGACCGGGAGGAGGAGGCCCCCGAAGAGAGGGAGCCAGGGGAGAGCAAAGTGCCCCTCCCACAGCCTGGCAGAGGGGCTGTCGGGGCTTTCATGGTTCCACCACAGGCTGGCACAGATTCTGATCCACCTTTGAGAAATTGTGTGGTCTACGTGTTCTGGATAAAGCTGTCCCACCTTTGCACGTTGTGACTCAGGAGTTTCGGTGGCCAGTTTGTGTATCAAAAGCACTCAGTATTAAAACGTAGGAAGTTGCATCTGTGCAC
>NW_020904788.1:0-358 GCF_003984885.1 Neopelma chrysocephalum | reverse complement strand
GAGGAGTTTGCGTTGGTGTCGGAGCAGCTGTTCCCATTCCCATTCCCATTCCCATTATCCCATTATCCTGTTTTTCTCTTCCCAGTGGACGAGGAGTTTGCGTTGGTGTCAGAGCAGCTGTTCCCATTCCCATTATCCCATTATCCTGTTGTTTCCTTCCCAGTGAACGAGGAGTTTGCTCTGGTGTCGGAGCAGCCGTTCCCATTCCCGTTCCCATTCCCATTATCCCATTATCCTGTTCTATTTTCCAGTGGACGAGGAGTTTGCCCTGGTGTCGGAGCAGCTCCTTCGCCGGACGCGGGCGATGCTCAACAAGTACCGGCTGCTGCTGCTCGAGGAGTCCCGGGTGAGCCTCCCC
>NW_020904787.1:0-432 GCF_003984885.1 Neopelma chrysocephalum | reverse complement strand
GCTGGGCCTGCCCACCTCCGGTCGCCCCCCGCTACCATCATTCGGCCGGGCTCACCCACCGCCGGTCGGATCCTAGGGTCCTCGTCCAGCCCGGCTCACCCACTGCCGGTCGGCTCCCAGGGCCCTTGTCGGGCCAGACCCACACACTGCCGGACGGCCCCCAAGGAACTTGTCCGCCTAGGCCCGTCCACCTGTGGTAGGCCCCTGGGGCCCTCTTCCGGCCCAGCTCATCCACCACCGGTCAGCCCCCAGGGCCCTCATCAGGCCCGACCATACCACCACCGGTCGGCCAGCAGGGCCCTCGTCAGGCCTGGCCCACCCACCACCGGTTGGCCCCTGGGGCCCTCACCTGGCCCAGCCTGCCCACCACCAGTCGGCCCCCCCGGCCCGGCCCGCCCAGCACATGACGGCCCCCAGGGCCATCGTCTGGCC
>NW_020904786.1:0-476 GCF_003984885.1 Neopelma chrysocephalum | reverse complement strand
GCTGGGCCTGCCCACCTCCGGTCGCCCCCCGCTACCATCATTCGGCCAGGCTCACCCACCGCCGGTCGGATCCTAGGGTCCTCGTCCAGCCCGGCTCACCCACTGCCGGTCGGCTCCCAGGGCCCTTGTCGGGCCAGACCCGCACACTGCCGGACAGCCCCCAAGGAACTTGTCCGCCTAGGCCCGCCCACCTGTGGTAGGCCCCTGGGGCCCTCTTCCGGCGCAGCTCATCCACCACCGGTCGGCCACCGGGGCCCTCGTCAGGCCTGGCCCACCCACCACCGGTTGGCCCCTGGGGCCCTCACCTGGCCCAGCCTGCCCACCACCAGTCGGCCCCCCGGCCCGGCCCGCCCAGCACATGACGGCCCCCAGGGCCATCGTCTGGCCCGGCCAGCACACCACCGGCCGGCCCCCAGGGCCTTTGCACGGCCCCCCCCGCCTGCCACAAATCGGCCCCTGGGGCCCTCGCCCAGCCC
>NW_020904785.1:0-408 GCF_003984885.1 Neopelma chrysocephalum | reverse complement strand
AGTGGTCACCCTCGTGTCTCGCCAGGCACCTTTTGCCAGAGGCTCCATGAGGACCTTTATCTCCAGCTGCAGTGTAGAGCACATTCTTTACATCTGGTCCCGATCTGACTGGTCCAAGAGCCACGGCATGTGCAATCTCTTGCTTGATCTGCCTGAAAGCTTGTTGTTCAGGATCCCACTGGAAGTTGTTCTTTTTTACCGGTCACAAAGTAAAGAGGGCTCACAATCTGGCTGTACTCTGGGATGTGCATCCTCCGGAAGCCTATGGCTCCCAGAAAAGCTGGGGTCTCTTTCTTGTTTGTTGGTGGAGCCATTGCTACAATCTTGTTGATTCCATCTGTTGGTACCTGGTGTCGTCCATTTGCCATTTCACCCCTAGGAACTGGATCTCTCTGGCAGATCCCTTGA
>NW_020904784.1:0-501 GCF_003984885.1 Neopelma chrysocephalum | reverse complement strand
TTTAGGTTATTCAGATGAAGTGTCATGGTGGATTCAGAACCACTAATGAAATACAACTGATTTAGATTCTTCAATAAAGAGTTCAGATGCTTAACATGCTTTTGTCTGTTTTGTAAGGAGTATCTTCAGTTTCATTTGTTACAGGACATAATCTGTTCTTAGAGGGGTAATATAATTTTCCAAAATTATTGGTAATAGCTACCTATTAGCACAACAAAACAAAAATATTTCACTTTTTGCAGGGAATCAGAAAAGATTTATCCTTTTGAGGCCAAGAATAGCAGGAACAATAAGGTAATTACTCAATTTTTACTGTCGTTTCCTGGGTTAAATACTATTAAATATTGTTAAATCTAAAATAATTTCAGGACAAATAAAGACATAGGAAAGCTAAGAGTTTGAGAGTTCAGATACAGTATGGTTTGAAGGGGCTTTGTTATGGTTGAGCTTCAGCTCCCCAGGGAACTGGTAGAATCACCATCCCTGGAAATGTTCCAAAAA
>NW_020904783.1:0-364 GCF_003984885.1 Neopelma chrysocephalum | reverse complement strand
GAATGGGCCCAAAGACACCATTTGGGATCAGATTTGGGAAAGGGGGTTTGGATCACATTCCCAAATCCCAGCCTGGCTTCCTCGTATCCCATAGGGATCCTGCCCTGCAGGAATGGGCCCCAAAGACACCATTTGTGGCAGCATTTGGGATCAGATTTGGGAAAGGGGCTGTGGATCCCATTCCCAAATCCCAGCCTGGCTCCCTCCTCTCCCTTTCTGGGGTGGAACTGGGGGAGGGAACAGGAAAAAACGGGAGCAGAGGAACCAACCAGGAATTCCCAAAGGATGCAGGGATTGAAGGAGCAGCTCCAGCAGGGAGAGGGGGAGGCAGGACTTGGATGATCCCTTATCCCAGAGGGATCCT
>NW_020904782.1:0-332 GCF_003984885.1 Neopelma chrysocephalum | reverse complement strand
TCACAAGGCCTGTTAAAGTTCTACCTTATGGATTAAGCCTGGCTCCATCAGAAATCAGAAAGGACTTTTTGAGATGATTGTATCAGACCATGTCTAAACCCCTGTAATCCCTCTATCCCCCATGGAATCCTACGAGAAGAAAAATGAACTATTTGGAAACTACAGCAAAAATTGGTGCAACTCCCCAATTAACATAGGTTGTCCCCTTCATTAACATGTCCAGCCCCATGTTGTGTTCTTGTGTTCAGGAAAGGATTCCAGTTTCCCCAGACTGGGATCGTGTCTAGATTTTATTTTTCAGACCCCACTGAGGACAGCAGCTGCTGCAGCAG
>NW_020904781.1:0-577 GCF_003984885.1 Neopelma chrysocephalum | reverse complement strand
TGGGAGGGGACAGAGGGGACGGGAGGGGACAGAGGGGACACAGAGGTGACACCTCCTGACCTTCTCGAGCCCGTTGAGGACGGGGATGAGGAACCGAACGTCCGGGAGCCGCTTGTGGTACAGATCCCGAACCCGGCGAACCAGCTCGGGAGAGGGGGGCACTGCGGGATCACCAGTGACACCAGTGACTCCCAGTAACCACCAGTGACCCCCTCCCAGTAACCCTGAACCGCTCCCAGTGACCCCCTCCCAGTGCTCCCAGTACAGATCCCGAACCCGGCGAACCAGCTCAGGAGAGGGGGGCACTGCGGGACCACCAGTGACACCAGTGACCCCCAGTAACCACCAGTGACCCCCTCCCAGTGCTCCCAGTAACCACCAGTGACCCCCAGTAACCCCCAATCCCTCCCAGTGCTCCCAGTACAGATCCTGCACCTGCCACACCAGCTCGGGAGAGGGGGGCACTGCGGGGGGCAGCAATGCTCCCAGTAAACACCAGTGACACCAGTAAACACCAGTGCTCCCAGTGACCCCCTCCCAGTAACCCTGAACTGCTCCCAGTGACCCCCTCCCAGTG
>NW_020904780.1:0-1012 GCF_003984885.1 Neopelma chrysocephalum | reverse complement strand
GGGGTTCTGCTGGAGCCTCAACACTTGCAGCAGAGCGGATGGGCAGAACCTGGAGCTGTGGGGATCCCTGAGAAGCTGGTCCTCGCAGGTGGCCACAAGCCCTGTGCCAGCCGGGCAGCAGCATCTGTGGCCTGCCCATGGGCTGCAGCTGCTCAACCTCTCCTCCATGCAGGCACCTTAAAAACACAGGCCTGGGCTTCTGAACTCCAAATGCAGGCCTTTCTGGAATGGAGGGAAGAAGCAGCAGAAGCTGAAGCAAGGCCTCCTATGGCTCAGGTGGCAGGATGGAGGGAAGTCAGCACTCTGGTGTCTGCTGCAAAGATGGCCCAGTTCACAAGTTCAGGTTTTGCTGCTAAAGGATCCTACTTTGGGCTTGCTGCAGCTCATTCCCTACCAATGCACGGCCCCCCATTGCTCTTGCATCAAGTGTTCAGCACCCGTGGGAACACGTGTGCCCTGTGTCCATGCGAGAGCAGTAACTGGCAGAAGACGTCTGCTGCCAGCACTTGTCTTGGCTGCTCCTTCAGGGGGCTGGCACCTTAATCAGAGACACGGAACAGGTTGGCATCCCTGAGTTCTCCCTGTCCCCTTCACTTTCCCCAATGCCCTGGATATCAGCTGGGAGTCGCAGCCGGACACGCAGAACCTGCAGCTTTGAATATCAGACTGGGCAGCTTTTATTTTGCAGAACGCAAGAAAAAAAGTCCAGATAACACAAGGAAACTTGACAGGATCTCTGACCAATCTAATCTTCCTGCAAAACTCAGCAACTGAGGGGGTTTTGTGCTGCAGCTCATCACTTGCACGGAAAAAAATCATTCCCACGAGGAGAAAGTGCTTCTGCCTTCTGAGAGCTGCTGAACACGGCCACCAATTGCTCCAGCTGCGGCTCCCAACAGCCCCTGCAAGAGCCCAGACATCAGTGTCCGTTGGCTTTGGCTGTCCTGTGGCAGAGGAGTGCCCCGGGGACACAGCTGTGTGGGGCAGGAGACGGGCACCAGCCCTGCCAGGA
>NW_020904779.1:0-335 GCF_003984885.1 Neopelma chrysocephalum | reverse complement strand
TTGACCCTGGATCCCATCCCAGTCCAGCCCAGTTCAGCCCTCTTGGCGTTAGAGCCGTTCCCAGTTCATCCCAGTTCAGCCCAGTTGACCAGAGACCCTTCCCAGTTGACCCCAGTTGATCCCAGTTGACCCCAGACCCCTTCCCAGTTCAGCCCAGTTCACCCCAGTTCATCCCAGTTGAACCCCACCGACCCCAGAGCCAATTCCGGTTGATCCCAGTGCCCTCCCAGTACAAACCAGTGACCCCAAACTCACTCCCAGTGCCCTCCCAGTACAAACCAGTGACCCCAAACTCGCTCCCAGTGCCCTCCCAGTACAAACCAGTGACCCCAAAC
>NW_020904778.1:0-361 GCF_003984885.1 Neopelma chrysocephalum | reverse complement strand
AAGATTTGGGGTCCTGCCCACCCTGATGCCCCCTGGGGGGGAGATTTCGGGGTCCCTCCCACCCTGATGCTCCCTGGGTTGGAGATTTGGGGGTCCCTCCCACCCTGATGCTCCCTGGGTTGGAGATTTTGGGGTTCTGCCCCCCCCTTGCCCACCTAGGTGGAAGATTTGGGATCCTGCCCACCCTGATGCCCCCTGGGGAAGAGATTTGGGGGCACTGCCCACCCTGGGTTAGAGATTCGGGGATTCTGCCCACCCTAAATGGGAGATTTTGGGGTGTTGCCCCCCCCAAACGCCCCTGAGGGTTCACAGTGGGGCTGAATCACTTCAGGGCTTTATTCTGGTGCCAGTTCCCCCCCCC
>NW_020904777.1:0-585 GCF_003984885.1 Neopelma chrysocephalum | reverse complement strand
GGGGACAGAGATGGGGTGAGGATGGAGATGTGGCAAGAGGGACACTGGGACAGGAATGGAGACACGGGGACAAGATGGATATGAGGACAGGGGGATGTGGATATAGGAACAGAGGATGTGGATATGGGGACAGAGATGTGGTCGGGGACATGGATGGGGGCACAGAGACAGGGGTGGGGACACGGGGATGGTGGGGGACAGGGATGGGGACATGGGGACAGGGATGGGGGTGAGGATGGAGATGTGGCAAGGGGGACACTGGGACAGGAATGGAGACACGGGGACAAGAGAATGGATGTGGGGACAGGGGATGTGGATATGGGGACAGAGGACGTGGATATGAGGACAAGGGGATGTGGATATAGGAACAGAGGACATGGATATGGGGACAGGGATGTGGTTGGGGACATGGATGGGGGCACAAAGACAGGGGTGGGGACACGGGGATGGGAGAACAGGGATGGGGACACAAGAGCTTGGAAAATAGGGATGAGGTGGGGATGAGGTTGTAGGGACAAGGACACAAGGATGGGGACGTGGAGGTGGGAAAATAGGGATGGGATCATGGGTGGGGACAGGAGTGGG
>NW_020904776.1:0-361 GCF_003984885.1 Neopelma chrysocephalum | reverse complement strand
CCCGAGGTCATCCAACCCCACCCCAAGGCGGCCGTGGGGGCTCGGGGGCATCGGGGTCACCCCCAACCCCCCTGGGACAGTGACACATGGGG
This sequence comes from Neopelma chrysocephalum, assembly GCF_003984885.1. Lineage (NCBI taxonomy): Eukaryota > Metazoa > Chordata > Aves > Passeriformes > Pipridae > Neopelma > Neopelma chrysocephalum. The sequence continues at coordinate 269 of NW_020904776.1, read as the reverse complement.
GGGCACAGGGGGGGTTTGGGGGTCCCAGGGGGGGTTTGGGGGTCCCAAGGGGGTTTCTGGAGGTCCCAGAGGGGTTTTTGGGGGTCCCAGGGGGTCCCTGGCTGGGAGGGTCCCGTTGGCCAATGCGAACTGGGGTTTTTGGGGCAGTTTTGGGGGTTCCAGGGAGGTTTTCAGGGGTCCCAGGGGGGCTTTGGGGGGTCCCAGGGGGATTTTGGGGGGTCCCAGGGGGTACCTGGCTGTGAGGGTCCCGTTGGTGAAGGTGAACTGGG
>NW_020904775.1:0-351 GCF_003984885.1 Neopelma chrysocephalum | reverse complement strand
CCTTCACCAACGGGACCCTCACAGCCAGGTACCCCCTGGGACCCCCCAAAATCCCCCTGGGACCCCCCAAAGCCCCCCTGGGACCCCTGAAAACCTCCCTGGAACCCCCAAAACTGCCCCAAAAACCCCAGTTCGCATTGGCCAACGGGACCCTCCCAGCCAGGGACCCCCTGGGACCCCCAAAAACCCCTCTGGGACCTCCAGAAACCCCCTTGGGACCCCCAAACCCCCCCTGGGACCCCCAAACCCCCCTGTGCCCCCCCATGTGTCACTGTCCCAGGGGGGTTGGGGGTGACCCCGATGTCCCCGAGCCCCCACGGCCGCCTTGGGGTGGGGTTGGATGACCTCGGG
>NW_020904774.1:0-466 GCF_003984885.1 Neopelma chrysocephalum | reverse complement strand
GTCCATGGGGAGACCCCCCCCCATCCCTGGAGGGGTCCAAGGCCAGGGGGGACAGGGGTGGAGTCCATAGGGAGACGCCCCCCATCCCTGGAGGTGTCCAAGGCCAGGTGGGAAAGGGCTTGGAGACACCTGGGCTGGTGGAAGGTGACCCTGGGTGGGATCCACTCAACCCCTCCACTCAACTCAACTCAACTCAACCCAACCAGCTGGAGACTCTTCAGCCCAACCCAACCCAACCCAACCCAACCCAACCAGGTGGAGACTCTTCAGCCCAACCCATCCCAACCCAACCCATCCCAACCCAACCCAACCCAACCAGGTGGAGACTCTTCAACCCAACCCATCCCAACCCAACCCATCCCAACCCAACCCAACCAGCTGGAGACTCTTCAGCCCAACTCAACCCAACCCAACCCAACCCAACCAGCTGGAGACTCTTCAGCCCAACCCAACCCAACCCAACCCA
>NW_020904773.1:0-968 GCF_003984885.1 Neopelma chrysocephalum | reverse complement strand
AAAAAAAAAAACTAGCAAAGAGAATCAAAAGTTAAAAAAGAATACAAAATAACTGTTTAATTGGTTGGCCTTAAAATAATACTATGAATAGCTTTTAATACAGTAGTAACTAGTAAATAGGGAACTAAAGAGATACCAAAAAAGGATATTAAAACAATACTACGGACAACTTTTAATACAATATTAATTAATAAAAAAAGGTGTATTAAAGGGAAAACATTATGAACAACTTTTATTACAGTATTAACTAAATAGAGGGGAATTAAAAGGAACATAAAAAGGATATTAAATCATTTGCTTTCCTGATTGCTTGCTATCAATAAACTGTACTTACCTACACAGACAGGCCAGGGCTACCAGGATCTGCAGCAGCTGGTCGGTGCCCGTGCTTAGCGGGCGTCCCCACGGAGCAACACAGTCTTGATGGAAGGATAAGCATTGCTCACCCCAGCAGGCCTGACACCCCATTTTATCAGCTCTGCATTACACTATGTAGGGCCAGTATGCAGCATAAGATGATGCTTGAGTGGCAGCCAAACATTGCCTATTCATTACCTAATAGCAACAGTCTGCCCACGCCCTGCTGCAGGGTAAGGAGTGAACCACCCCTGCTCACATATCTTCCTCTCACCATTATCTTTCTCACCCCTATGTAGGACCTCTACCATTGTGTTTCAAGGGTATTTGTATCCATCTTGCAGTATGTAGCAAAGCCAAGGAGGAACTCAGCTCTGATAATAGGGGATATCAAGTTGACTTGCTAAAAAGCACAATGGACCTTACAGTTAACCTGTGCCATAAAGGTACATGTACAATACTCTAGCTGGTTTCACATCCTAATATGATTTCTTTCTCACACCTCTATGCTCCATAGATCATCTAATTCAAAAGTACCCCCCTTACATCTTTTCCAACCTTAATGACGCTGTGATTACTTCCAGAACCAACTGCAGTTCAAAAAAAAAAAA
>NW_020904772.1:0-1585 GCF_003984885.1 Neopelma chrysocephalum | reverse complement strand
ACCCAGCAGGAGCAGCTGCCACTGCTGCTGTGCCAGCAGCTGGGCATAGCAGAGGCAGGGAGGGGAGAGACATCAGGAGATGGTTCTCCCGGAAACGAGGGGGACGTCCTGCTGGGACATTTCAGGGTCTCAACCGCGCACACTGTAAGGAGAAAGCGGAGAAGCACATTATCTCTTGTAACTTTTCCTCCCACTCTCTCCCACTCTCCCCCACAAGAATCATCCAATCTGTGGTGCAGGAGACTCAGGCTCAGAACACATGGGGCCCAATCCTTCGTGCAGACAGATTGGACCTTGGTTATCTCAGTGGTGACAGCCCTGACTCCAAGTCTGTGCAGATGCAGAAAAACCTGGATCATGTCCTCAGTGCTGCCCAAGCACCACAAACCTTTCACTCTTTAGTGGTTTTGGGGAGTCCTCTGCAAACCTGAATGAGCCTCCTGGCACTGGAGGAGAGTGGGGAGGCACTGGCTGACCTGGGGCTCCTGCAGCCCCACTCAGGACTGGCCCAAACCCACAAGGGCTTTTGCCTTCTTTCTTGGGCCTCTCCCATCAACCATAAATGCAGGAGATTATTTAGCAGGCATTAAGTAGACCTAAATTTGAAACAAATAATTCTGTGGAAATGGTAGGAAAAACTTTCATCAGCCAAGGATCTCATCCTTACCGTGTGCAGCACAAATTATTTCTTGCACATATTCCATTAGGTCTTGTACCCGGGGCGCAGGATCTCCCAAATGCACAGTATCCCCCGATTATTCTGCATCTGATTACGTCGTTCCCACCTATGAGGGAAAAACACACAGAGAATAATTAAATCAACAGTCTGGGAGAGCTGTGTATGTTTGCAGAAAGGCTGACGCTCCCTGTGCATCTCAGGCCAATAGTTGTGCTCAGCTCAAACCTCCCCCCACAGACACAGTTTCAAGAGCAACATGTCTCTCCAGGACTCTTTCCCCCTAAATTGGTGCACACAAGAGCAGAGAGTGGGAAGGACCAGCATGAGGTCAAGGAAGAGCCTTGCTGGCTCCCCAACTGCATTCCCAACACTGCCTGCACCAGCACAGCTGGAAAGCAGGGAACTCCTCACATCCCACAGCCCTGTCCTGGCTGTGTCATGATTGGTGTGACCTCTGAGGGAAAGTCCTTGCCCAGCCCTTGCAGAGATCATGCCTTGGGGTAATGAGGTTTTGGGACACTCAGTTGATGCTGCACTAGATGACAAGAGACAGCTTTGTGCCTCGGAGACCCACCAATCCAAACAGACCTGGGGCTCTCCCATCCCTGTACAGGGCAAGAGACCACCCAGGGACACTGAAAAAGAGAACATCTGGGTGCAGAGCTGGAGTCTGAAACCACCCTCCTTCCTGACCCACAGAAGAAGCCTGGCTTGTATTTCCAGGGGCTCCACACACCCCACATCTGTGTCTGTTGGAAGTTCACTTGAAAAACTCAATTTTTCTCAATCCGCCCTAATATTTCCATCCTTCCAAGTAATGTGGTCACTTCCCAGGACATGACAAACCCCAGTGATGGGGATCACACTTCCTCCAACTCCACACTCACCTGAAGCAACCTGGACTAG
>NW_020904771.1:0-333 GCF_003984885.1 Neopelma chrysocephalum | reverse complement strand
CACAGGGGGACATGGTGGGACATGGGGGAAACAGAGGGTACAGTGGAGGGCATGGGAAGGCACAGGGAGTGTGGGAACACTGAGAACAGAGGCGTGAGGACAGAGGCACAATGGCATGGGGACATGGGGGACAGTGGCATGAGGCCACGGGGGCCAGTGGCACAGGGGCCAGGGGGGCCAGGGCCGTGGAGACACAAGGAATAGTGGTAGAAGGACACAAGGGCCAGTAGCAGGGGAATGTGGGGCACAGGGGCATGAGGTGACATGAGATATGGGTGACAGAGACATGGAGACAGTGACACGAGGACATGAGGACATGGGGGACAGGGGCAT
>NW_020904770.1:0-658 GCF_003984885.1 Neopelma chrysocephalum | reverse complement strand
GAGTCACAAGGCTCTGAAACTCCCAGTTATATACTCTCCAGTTCAGGTGGGAGTGCTCAGTCCCTCCCTCAGAGTAGGGAATTCCATAAAAGGGCATGCGGATGCTCAGTCCCTCTTCCATATAAGGGTATCAGAGCGGGGAATTCCATATAAGGATATCAGAGCAGGAAATTCCATAAAAGGGTACAGGAACATCTTCCCACCTTGCAGGCCTCTACTGACAGCAGTTTTTGGGAAATGGCATGGAGGCTATAGAATACACAGTTTTGGGCTACATCCATCCAGGGATGAATTGGTCCCAGCCGTTCTAACCAGGACACCCACAGAAAGCCCCACAGACCCTCAGAACCCTACAGATCCCTACAGAGCCCCATAAAACCCTACAGAGCCCTATAGAGACCTACAGACCCCTACAGACCCCCAAACCCCTACAGAGCCCCCCAGACCCCTATAGAGCCCCCCAGATCCCTACAGAGCCCCTACAGACCCCCAGACCGCTATAGAGCCCCCCAGCCCCTTATAGAGCCCCTACAAACCTCCAGACCCCTATAGAGCCCCCCAGACCCCTATAGACTCCCCCAGACCCACAGACCCCTATAGAGCCCTACAGACCCCTATAGAGCCCCTACAGGCCCCCAGACCCCTATAGAGCCCCCCA
>NW_020904769.1:0-604 GCF_003984885.1 Neopelma chrysocephalum | reverse complement strand
GGGGGGGACAGAGTTACGGGAATATGGGGGATGGGGAGACGGGGATATAGGGGTACAGGGGAACAGGGATATAAGGGTACGGGGATAAAGGGATACAGGTGTATAGACGTGCGGGGGTACAGGGAAACAGGGATAAAGGGGGACGGGGATATAGGAGTACAGGGGAACAGGAGTATGGCGATAAAGGGATACGGGGGTGCAGGAGTGAGAGGTGCAGGGCTGCGGGGAACAGGAATGGGGTGCCTGATCCAGGGCAATGGGGTACCCCGTGCCCAGTGCAGGGCTCGAGGGTGCAGCAGTGCTGGTTGTGCGGTACAAGGTGCAGAGGGGGTCGGTGGGGAGGCACAGATGTGTGGGGTGTGGGTGCAGAGGTGCACGGTTTAGAGGTGCAGAAGTTCAGGGTTTAGAGGGACAGAAGTTCAGGGTGCAGGTACAGAGGTGCAGATGTGCCCAGTACAGGTACAGATGTGCCCAGTACAGGTCCAGATCTGTGTGGTACAGGGTGCAGATGTTCTCAGCACAGAGCCATGTCTATCCCTCCCTGCCCAGCCCCTCCTGCTGTCTCTCCCCAGCAGGGTCACTCCTGGCACCTGATCCCCAACAT
>NW_020904768.1:0-1298 GCF_003984885.1 Neopelma chrysocephalum | reverse complement strand
TTTTTCCATGGATGGTTGTGGCAATGCTGGTTTAACCCATCTTGCAGGGACCCATCTTGGACCTGAGCCTGTGGAGACACAAGCACACCCTCTTCCCCACGGTATGAGGGGAAACGGTCCTTCCCATTGGCCCGTTTGTAAGTTTTTAACTATCACTTGGGCTTTTCCCTGAGGTTTTGCATCACTTGTGCTGAAGTGGCAGTGGATAGGAGGGCCTTCTTCTGTCCAGCGGTTTAAAAAATTTAATACATAACAGGCTTTAGCTACATGTTCCTGTGGAGTTAATCCCGTATTTCTCCTATTTTGTTTTTGCAACACAGCCTTAAGGGTGCTATGTGCACGTTCTGTGATTGCTTGGCCTGTGGGAGAGTGTGGGATACCCGTGTTATGTTGAATGCCCCATTGTTGAAAGAAAGATTGTGTTTTGTGTGATGTGTAACTTGGGTCATTATCTGTTTGGATGGTTTTCGGAATTCCTAAGGTGGAAAATGGCAGAATGAAATGATGGCAAACATCTTTTGCCTTTTCTCCGATGTGCACAGAGGCATAAATGCACGCTGAAAAGGTGTCTATGGAAACGTGGACAAATTTCTATTTGCCCAATTCTGGTCTGTGTGTAATATCTGATTGCCATCTTTCTAAGGAATAGAGACCTCGAGGATTGGTGCCAAGAGAAGGTGCAGGGGAAATCTGTTGACAATCAGGGCAGGATTGAAGGATTTGTTTTGCTTGTTCTTTTTTGAAGCGGAACATGCGCTGCAAAGCTTTTGCGTTTTGATGATAAAAATCATGGGAGATGTGAGCTTGTGCCAATTGGTCTGGCAATACTGTGTGGCCTGTGGGTTTGTCTGCTTCTGCATTCCCTGCACTGACTGCTCCTGGCAAGGCTGGGTGTGATCCTGTGTGCTGTATGAAATATGGCTGTTCCCTGGGATCTAAGAGCCATTTAAGGTTCCGGAGGAGAGCGAACAAAATTGGATTAGAGACTTCCTTTAAATAGGAATGTTCTATTCTGGAGACTAGGCCTGCCACATAGGTGGGATCTGTTATGATGTTTATAGGGTCGGGCCATAGTTGAAACCCTCGCACTACTGCAGCTCCCTGTGTGAGGCCGGGGCGAGCCCCGGGCTGGATTTCAAAGGGAGTTGGGGGGTGAGGGCAAGGGCTGAGGGCTGAGGGGCGATGGCTGAGGGTGAGGGCAATGAGGGTGAGGGCTGAGGGTGATGGCACTGAGGGTGATGGCTGGGAGCAAGGGCACTGAGGGTGAGGGCTGAGGGAGATGGCAGAGGGGCCATGCC
>NW_020904767.1:0-532 GCF_003984885.1 Neopelma chrysocephalum | reverse complement strand
GGGATGAGGAGATGGAGGGATGGAGAGATGGATGGTGGGGTGATAACGTGGATGGGGATGGGAACAGGGGGATGAGGAGATGGAGGGATGGAGAGATGGATGGTGGGGTGACAACGTGGATGGGGACAGGAACAGGGGGATGAGGAGATGGATGGAGACAGGGAGGAGACGTGAGGAGGTGGAGGGACAAAGAAGGGATGGAGGGATGGCAGGATGAGGGTTGAGGAGACAGATGAAGGGACAGGGAGGTCTCTGGACACGTGAAGGAGGTCAGAGGGTGACCAAGCCCCACCCTCTGGCCCCGTGGCCACTCACAGGTCTCGATGTCGGCCGACGCCAACTTCCCGGTGGCCCCGAAGTGGATCCGGATGAATTTCCCCTGGGAGGGCCGGGGAGGGTGTGAGTGGGGCATAGATCCCACCCCACAGACCCCAGCCAACCCCATAGATACCACCCCATAAGTCCTGTCCCATAGGTACCATACAAAGACCACAGCCCACAGATCCCCCATAGACCCCACCCACCGGACCCT
>NW_020904766.1:0-802 GCF_003984885.1 Neopelma chrysocephalum | reverse complement strand
TCACAGCCAATCACAGCGCGGCTCCCCTCAGCTCCGCCAATCACCGCGCGGCTCCCCCCGCTCTCCCCAGCCAATCACCGCCCGGAGCGGCGCCGGCCAATCGCCGCGAGGCCTCCCACGGTTGGGGGCGGGACCTAACGGGAATAAGGCGGCCAATCCGAAGCGCGCGGCGGAAGGAGGAGCCAATCAGAGGTCGGAGCGGCGGCGAGAGCCCGCCCGCCGGGCGTGAGTGACGGGCGCGGCGGCCAATGAGCGGCGCGGACGGCGGCGGCACGTGCCGCCCCACGGTGTCGCCACGTGCGCCCCGAGACGGAGCCGCGGACGAGACTCTGACCCCAAAACCGCCTTTATTTCCCTTAAAATGGAGCCGAGGGCACCCCGGAACCCACCCCCGCCGCACCCACCCCCGCCGCACCCCGGGGCGTGGCACAGCGCGGGGACCCCCACGCGTGACGGCACAGCCACGCGTGACAAGGGGGAGGGGGGGGTCTCTCCCGAGTTTTGGGGGGGTCCCAGGGGAGGGGGCACTGCAGGTGATGGGGCACCCACGGGGGACAAGGCACCCACGGGTGATGGAGCACCCACAGGTGACAGGGCACCCACAGGTGATGGAGCGTCACCAGGTGGTCCCGGTGGTCCCAGACCCCCGAGATGGGCTCAGCAGGTGCAGGGATGGTTCCAGTGATCCTGCACCCCCTTAGTCGGGCTCAGTGGGTGCAGGGGTGGTGGTCCCAGACCCCCCAGGGTCAGGTTCGTGGGTGCAGGGGTGGTCCTGGTAGTCCTGCACCCCCAGGTGGGGCTC
>NW_020904765.1:0-423 GCF_003984885.1 Neopelma chrysocephalum | reverse complement strand
CCCCCCCGTGCCCCTCCGTGACCCCTCTGTCCCCTCCCCGCAGGGTCCCCGTCGTCGCCCCGGTCCCCGCGGGGTGTCCCTGGGGTGTCCCCTCCGGGGAGGGGTGTCCCCGCTGACCCGGTGCGGGGGTGGCTGCGGGCGGAGCTGCTGCTGGACCTGGAGCGGGGCCACCTGCGCTGCCTCCTGTGCGCGTGTCCCCTCCCGTCCCTGCACCTCGGGGACATCCGGCGCCACGCCCTCGCCCGGCACCCCGACACCCTGCCCCTGCCACCCCGGGGGGACGGCGGGGACGGCCCTGACAACAGGGGACACCCCGGGGACAGCTCTGCTCAGGGGGGACAGCGGGGACACCCCGGGGACAGCCTTGCCCGGGGGGGACACCCCGGGGACGGCCCTGACAACAGGAGACACCCCAGGGACAGC
>NW_020904764.1:0-857 GCF_003984885.1 Neopelma chrysocephalum | reverse complement strand
GGGGGGGGGGGGACACGAGGGGCTCAGAGCCCTCCAGGAATGGCCAGGAAAGGGATGAGGGGGTGCAGGGGGGCACTGGGGGGATCGGGAATGAGGGGGGCGGGTGTAAAGGGTTAAGGGAGGTGCTGGGAGGGGCATAGGTGGGGGATGAGGGGTTTAGGGGGACGTCCGGTGGGGCTGTGGGGGCCCAGACTGGGGGTACCAGGGTTATAGGGGCGCCAGGGCTGGGGTATTGGGGTTATAGGGGTGCCAGGATTGGGGTATTGGGGTTATAGGGGTGCCAGGGCTGGGGTATTTGGGTTATAGGGGTGCCAGATTTGGGGTATTTAGATTATAGGGGTGCCAGGATCGGGGTATTGGGGTTATAGGGTTGCCAAGGTTGGAGTATTGGGGTTATAGGGCTACCAGGATTGGGGTATTGGGGTTATAGGGGTGCCAGATTTGGGGAATTTAGATTATAGGGGTGCCAAGGCTGGGTATTGGCATTATAGGGGTGTCAGGGTGGGAGTATTGGGGTTATAGGGATACCAGGATAGGGGTATTGGGGTTATAGGAGTGCCAGCTTGTAAGGGTGCCAGGGTTGGAGGATGGCAGGGACACAGGGGGTTACAGTGTTATCGGGGTGCTGGGGGGTGGGTAGTGGGGTTACAGGGGGTGCCGTGGCCAGGGGGCACCAGGCTTTGCGGGATACCCGGGCCAGGGGGTACCAGGGATTGGAGGTGTCCTGACCGGGGGGTACCAGGTTTTTGGGGGATCCCATAGCCAGGAGATCCCATATCCAGAGGGTCCCGGGCTTCGGGGGTGCCCTGGCCGGGGGGTACCTTGCTCTCCACATCGCTCAGCACCAGCTCCTGGTC
>NW_020904763.1:0-417 GCF_003984885.1 Neopelma chrysocephalum | reverse complement strand
CCAGCCGTGCACTGCTTTGGGCGATGGTTTGGTGGAGTTTTTGGGGGGTTTTGGGGGTATTTTGGGGTGTTGAAGGTTTTTGGGGTGCCCCCAGGAGCTGAAGCTGCCCTGTGCCCGGGTGGTGGAGTCCAGCTGTGTCCTGGACGTGCTCATCAAGCTGCTCGAGGTGGTCCAGCCCTGCCTTCAGGCCGCCAAGGAGCACAAGGAGGTGCAGACCCCCAAGTAAGGAGGCCCCCGCAGAGGCCCCCACCCGCCCTGTGCCCCCCAGGCCCCTCCTGAATGTTCTGGTGGCTGTTTTTTCCCCCCCAAAAAAAAGGTGGATCACCCCTGTCCTGCTGCTGATTGACTTCTACGAGAAAACAGCCGTGTCCTCCAAGCGCCGGGCGCAGATGAACAAGGTGGGGGCTCCTGGGGGGG
>NW_020904762.1:0-410 GCF_003984885.1 Neopelma chrysocephalum | reverse complement strand
ACCCCACAAAGGCTCACCACGGAGATGTTGGCCAGCCCCATGGCGGGTGTGGTGCCGGGGCTGCAGCGCACGCCCTCATCCTGGCACACGGCCATGGCCCCCAGCAGGGCCCCGGGGCGCGTGGCCGCCTTCACGTCGCTCAGCCCCTTCCCCCAGGCCGCCGCTGCCACCAGCCAGAAGAAGGCGAAGCACACGGTGACACAGAAATCCTGCGGGAATGGGAGCGTGGAATCATGGAGTCACGGGATCGTGGAATCACGGAGTCATGGAATCAGAGAATGAGAGAATCAGCTGGGCTGGGAAAGCCAGGCCTTAAGCTGTGCCAGGGGAGGTTTAGGTTGGATATTGGGAAGAAGTTCTTTCCAGAGAGAGTGCTCAGCCACTGGAATGGGCTGCCCAGGGAGGGGGTG
>NW_020904761.1:0-410 GCF_003984885.1 Neopelma chrysocephalum | reverse complement strand
ACCCCACAAAGGCTCACCACGGAGATGTTGGCCAGCCCCATGGCGGGCGTGGTGCCGGGGCTGCAGCGCACGCCCTCGTCCTGGCACACGGCCATGGCCCCCAGCAGGGCCCCGGGGCGCGTGGCCGCCTTCACGTCGCTCAGCCCCTTCCCCCAGGCCGCCGCCGCCACCAGCCAGAAGAAGGCGAAGCACACGGTGACACAGAAATCCTGCGGGAGCCAGAGCGTGGAATCATGGAGTCACGGGATCGTGGAATCACGGAGTCATGGAATCAGAGAATGAGAGAATCAGCTGGGCTGGGAAAGCCGGGCCTTAAGCTGTGCCAGGGGAGGTTTAGGTTGGATGTTGGGAAGAAGTTCTTTGCAGAGAGAGTGCTCAGCCACTGGAATGGGCTGCCCAGGGAGGGGGTG
>NW_020904760.1:0-552 GCF_003984885.1 Neopelma chrysocephalum | reverse complement strand
GGGTTTTTGGGGTGGATTTGGGGTGGTTTTGGGGTGTTTTTGGGGGTCTCACCTCGCTGGAGGCCCTCCCACGGTACGAGAGCTTCTTGATGGCCACGGGCTCGGCCGTGCGCAGGTCACGCGCCTGGGGAGGACATTTTGGGGTAATTTTGGGGTGATTTTTGGGTGTTTTGGGGTCCCTCACTCTGAAGACGACCCCGACGCTGCCATGGCCGATTTGGGGGTGATTTTGGGGACAGTTTGGGGGTATTTTGGGGTGATTTTGGATGGATTTGGGGTCCCTCACCCTGAAGACGACCCCGACGCTGCTGTGGCCGTTTTGGGGGTGTTTTGGGGTGATTTTGAGGTGATTTTGGGGTGTTTGGGATGGATTTGGGGTCCCTCACCCTGAAGACAACCCCGACGCTGCCGTGGCCGATTCTGGGGTATTTTAGGGTGATTTTGGGGTATTTTGGGGCAGTTTTGGGGTATTTTGGGGTCCCTCACCTGGAACACGACCCCGACACTGCCGTGGCCGATCTCCCTGAGGTCCCCAAAGAGCTTCTCGGGGTC
>NW_020904759.1:0-434 GCF_003984885.1 Neopelma chrysocephalum | reverse complement strand
TTTGGGGTGGTTTTGGGGTGTTTTTGGGGGTCTCACCTCGCTGGAGGCCCTCCCACGGTACGAGAGCTTCTTGATGGCCACGGGCTCGGCCGTGCGCAGGTCACGGGCCTGGGGAGGACATTTTGGGGTCATTTTGGGGTGATTTTTGGGTGTTTTGGGGTCCCTCACCCTGAAGACAACCCCGATGCTGCTGTGGCCGATTTGGGGGTGTTTTGGGGTGATTTTGAGGTGATTTTGGGGTGTTTGGGACGGATTTGGGGTCCCTCACCCTGAAGACAACCCCGACGCTGCCGTGGCCGATTCTGGGGTATTTTAGGGTGATTTTGGGGTATTTTGGGGCAGTTTTGGGGTATTTTGGGGTCCCTCACCTGGAACACGACCCCGACGCTGCCGTGGCCGATCTCCCTGAGGTCCCCAAAGAGCTTCTCGGGGTC
>NW_020904758.1:0-338 GCF_003984885.1 Neopelma chrysocephalum | reverse complement strand
CCCCTGTCCCGGTGCCATCCCCTGGTGTGGCACAGCTGGTCCGTGACAATGCAGAGCTCGATGTGAGCCCGGAGGGTGCAGGGACAGGGACAGGGACAGGTGATGGTTGATGGGGGTCCCGGGGAATGTCCCGGTCCCGGTGCCATCCGTGGGTGTCCCGCAGCTGGTCTGTGACAATGCAGAGTTCGATGTGAGCCCGGGGGGTGCAGGGACAGGGACAGGGACAGGGACAGGGACAGGTGATGTTGATGGTGATGGTGCCGGTGGATGGGGGTCCCGGGGGGTGTCCCGGTCCCGGTGCCATCCGTGGGTGTCCCGCAGCTGGTCCGTGACAATGC
>NW_020904757.1:0-519 GCF_003984885.1 Neopelma chrysocephalum | reverse complement strand
GGGGGGGGTCCCCTGGGGGTGTCACCCTTTGGGGGACGGGGCTGGGGGTGCTGGAGGTTCTGGGGATCCCGAGGTGCTCTCAGGGGGGTCTCAGGGGGTCCTGGGGATCCTGGCGGGGTCTCAGAGGGTCCCAGGGGGTCCCAGGGTGTTCTCAGGGGGTCCCAGGGGGTCTCAGGGTGGTCTCAGGAGGTCCCGGGGTGTTCTGGAAGGTCCCAGGGTGGTCTCAGGTGATCCCAGGGTGGTCTCAGATGGTTCTGGGGGGTCCAGGGATGGTCTCAAGGGCTACCAGGGGGTCCCAGGGTGGTTTCAGGATGGCCTCAGGGGGTCCCAGGGTGGTCTCGGGGGGTCCTGGAGGGTCTCGGGGGGTCCTGGAGGGTCCCAGGGGATCTCAGGGTGGTCTCAGGGGTCCTGGGATGGTCTCAGGGTGGTCTCAGGGGTTCCCAGGGGATCCCAAGGTGTCCCAGGGGATGACGGGGGGTCCTGGGGTGGTCTCAGGGGGTCCCGGGGTGGTCTGAGGGG
>NW_020904756.1:0-509 GCF_003984885.1 Neopelma chrysocephalum | reverse complement strand
GGGGGGGTTTGGAGGGGTCTCTGGGTGCTGGGGGCGGTCCCCTGGGGGTGTCACCCTTTGGGGGACGGGGCTGGGGGTGCTGGAGGTTCTGGGGATCCTGAGGTGCTCTCAGGGGGGTCTCAGGGGGTCCCAGGGTGTTCTCAGGGGGTCCCGGGGGGTCTCAGGGTGGTCTCAGGAGGTCCTGGGGTGTTCTGGAGGGTCCCAGGGTGGTCTCAGGTGATCCCAGGGTGGTCTCAGATGGTTCTGGGGGGTCCAGGGATGGTCTCAAGGGCTACCAGGGGGTCCCAGGGTGGTTTCAGGATGGCCTCAGGGGGTCCCAGGGTGGTCTCGGGGGGTCCTGGAGGGTCTCGGGGGGTCCTGGAGGGTCCCAGGGGATCTCAGGGTGGTCTCAGGGGTCCTGGGATGGTCTCAGGGTGGTCTCAGGGGTTCCCAGGGGGTCCCAAGGTGTCCCAGGGGATGACGGGGGGGTCCTGGGGTGGTCTCAGGGGGTCCCGGGGTGGTCTGAGGGG
>NW_020904755.1:0-644 GCF_003984885.1 Neopelma chrysocephalum | reverse complement strand
TCTGCGCTGCCTGCTCTGCCCACTGTCCCTGCCCGCTGTGCCCTCCCACTCTCTCTGTTCCTGCCCGCTCTCCTGCCCACCCTCCCTGTTGACCCTGTCCGTCCTTATCCCTGCCTGCTGCCCCTGCCTGCTCTCCCTGTGCGTATCCCTTCCCGCCGTCCCTGTCCCTTCCCGCCGTCCCTGTCCCTTCCCGCCGTCCCTGTCCCTTCCTGCCATCCCTGTCCCTTCCCGCCGTCCCTGTCCCTGCCCGCTATCCCTGTTCCCTGCCCGTCCCCCGTCCCTGCCCGTCCCTGTCCCTTCCTGACATCTCTGTCCCCGCCCGTCGTCCCTGTCCCTGTCATCCCTGTCCCTTCTCACTGTCCCCATCCCTGCCCGCTCTCCTGCCCACTCTCCCTGCTCGCTGTCCCCGTCCCTGTCTGTTCTTCCCCGTCCCTTTCCCCGTCCCTTCCCCTGTCCCCGTCCCTGCCGGCTCTCCCTGCCCGTGTCCCCGTGTCGCTGTCCGTGCCCAGGTGGAGGTGGGCACGCAGCTGGGTATCCGCACGGTGGCCGTGCTGTCCCGCATGGATCAGCCCCTGGGCAGGGCCGTGGGGAACGCGCTGGAGGTGCTGGAGGCGCTGGAATGTCTGGACGGGGGCGGCCCCCCC
>NW_020904754.1:0-329 GCF_003984885.1 Neopelma chrysocephalum | reverse complement strand
CGCCGTCCCTGTCCCTGCCCGCTATCCCTGTTCCCTGCCCGTCCCCCGTCCCTGTCCGTCCCTGTCCCTTCCCGCCGTCCCCCGTCCCTGCCCGTCCCTGTCCCTTCCTGACATCTCTGTCCCCGCCCGTCGTCCCTGTCCCTGTCATCCCTGTCCCTTCTCACTGTCCCCATCCCTGCCCGCTCTCCTGCCCACTCTCCCTGCTCGCTGTCCCTGTCCCTGTCTGTTCTTCCCCGTCCCTTTCCCCGTCCCTTCCCCTGTCCCCGTCCCTGCCGGCTCTCCCTGCCCGTGTCCCCGTGTCGCTGTCCGTGGCCAGGTGGAGGTGGGCA
>NW_020904753.1:0-438 GCF_003984885.1 Neopelma chrysocephalum | reverse complement strand
TCAGTCAGGGACACAGGGAATGAGGGACACAGGGAATGAGGGACACAGGGAATGAGGGACACACGACTCCTCCAGGGCACAGAAACAACAGTCCACGATGTAAATCCCTGGATTTGGGACACAGGGAAATAGGGAATGAGGGAATAAGGGAATGAGGGACACAGGGACATGGAGGATGAGGGACACAGGGAATGAGGGAATGAGGGATACAGGAATAGAAAGACACAGGGAATGAGGGACACACGATTCCTCTGGGGCACGGAAACGACGGTCCACGATGTAAATCCCTGGAGATGGGACAGGGAATCAGTCAGGGACACAGGGAATGAGGGACACACGACTCCCCGGGGGCGCGGAAACGCCGGTCCACGATGTAAATCCCTGGATTTGGGACAGGGAATCAGTCAGGGACACAGGGAATGAGGGACACAGGGAATG
>NW_020904752.1:0-1133 GCF_003984885.1 Neopelma chrysocephalum | reverse complement strand
AAATGGGGGGACAGAGGGTCAGGGGACCCCAAAATCCTACACACACACCCATTGGGGTCCACCTGCACCCGGGGGGTGTGCACGTTCTGAACGAAGCCATCCTGGGGGGAAATGGGGGTACAGAGCATTGGGGGATCCCAAAATCCCACACACACACCCAGGGGGTACAGACATCCTGGCCAGACTCATCCTGGGGGGACACAGAGCATTGGGGGACCCCAAAATCCTACACACACACACGGGGGGTGTGCACGTTCTGCACAAAGCCATCCTGGGGGAAATGGGGGAACAGAGGGTCAGGGGACCCCAAAATCCCCCACTCACACACAGGAGGTGTGGATATCCTGGACAGACCCATCCTGGGGAGAAATGGGAGTACAGAGCACTGGGGGACCCCAAAATCCTACACACACACACGGGGGCTGTGCACGTTCTGCACGAAGCCATCCTGGGGGGAAATGGGGGTACAGAGGGTCAGGGGACACCAAAAATCCTACAGACAGACACGAGGGGTGTGCACGTTCTGCACAAACCATCCTGGGGGGAAATGGGGACACAGAGCATTGGGGGACCCCAAAAATCCTACAGACAGACATGGGGGTGTGCACATTCTGCACAAACCATCCTGGGGGGAAATGGGGGTACAGAGCATTGGGGGACCCCAAAATCCTACACAGACACATGAGGGGTGTGCACGTTCTGCACAAACCATCCTAGGGGGAAATGGGGGGACAGAGGGTCAGGGGACCCCAAAATCCTACACACACAAACGGGGGGTGTGCACGTTCTGCACGAAGCCATCCTGGGGGGAAATGGGGGAACAGAGCATTGGGGGACCCCAAAATACACCCACACACCTCCCAGGACCCACCCACACCCAGGGGGTACAGACACCCTGGCCAGACCCATCCTGGGGGGGACACGGGGGGCACAGAGGGTGGGAGACCCCAAAACCCACCCCACACACCCTCCCCAGAATTGGGGGGACCCCAAAACCCACCCCACACCCAGGGGGTACAGACAGCCTGGACAGACCCATCCTGGGGGGGACACGGGGGGCACAGAGGGTCAGGGGACACCCAAGAAGGAGAGGACCCCAAAACCCACCCCACACACCCTCCCCAGAATGGGGG
>NW_020904751.1:0-505 GCF_003984885.1 Neopelma chrysocephalum | reverse complement strand
ACTGGGATGGGGTTACTGGTGTCACTACAGGTGTCACTGGTGACACTAGGGTGAGGTTACTGGTGTCACTGGTGTTACTAGGGATGTACTGGGGGTACTGGGATGGGGTTACTGGTGTCACTGGGGATACTGGGCTGGGGTTACTGGGTATGCTGGGGTGGGGTTACTGGTGTCACTGGTGTTACTGGGTATACTGGTGTCACTGGGGATGCACTGGGGTTACTGTGCTGGTGTTACTGGGTATACTGGTGTTACTGGTGTTACCTTCTCAGCTGCAGCATCAATGGCGGGTTGGTGGTAGAAGGAGGTGGGGTTACTGGGGTCACTGGGGATACTGGGCTGGGGTTACTGGCTATACTGGGCTGGGGTTACTGGTGTCACTGGGGTTACTGGGATGGGGTTACTGGTGTTACTGGTGTTACCTTCTCAGCGGCAGCGTCGATGGCGGGTTGGTGGTAGAAGGAGGTGACGGCCTTGGATCTCTCCCGGGCCAGGTCTGGGGGGG
>NW_020904750.1:0-360 GCF_003984885.1 Neopelma chrysocephalum | reverse complement strand
GTCACTGGTGACACTGGGGTGACGTTACTGGTGTCACTGGTGTTACTAGGGATGTACTGGGGTTACTGGGCTGGGGTTACTGGTGTCACTGGTGTTACTGGGGGTGTCCCACCTTCTCCGCAGCTGCATCAATGGTGGGTTGGGGGTACTGGGATGGGGTTACTGGTGTCACTGGGTATACTGGGATGGGGTTACTGGGTATGCTGGGGTGGGGTTACTGGTGTCACTGGTGTTACTGGGGTGGTGTTACTGGGTATACTGGTGTTACTGGTGTTACCTTCTCAGCGGCAGCGTCGATGGCGGGTTGGTGGTAGAAGGAGGTGACGGCCTTGGATCTCTCCCGGGCCAGGTCTGGGGGGG
>NW_020904749.1:0-310 GCF_003984885.1 Neopelma chrysocephalum | reverse complement strand
GGGCCCGAGCCCACCACGGATTCCTTCGTGGCCGTGATGCACGGGGAGACCCCCGAGATCATCCCCGGGAACGCCCTCGTGGTGGATCCCAAGAAACCCTTCCGGAAACTCAGCCCCTTCGGGAACGGATTCCTCAACAGGTGGGTGGGAGAGAGGAGACCCCAAAACATCCCTCAAGACACCCCCAAAAACTCCCACAAAATTCAAACAAAACACCCCCAAAACAACCCCAAAACCACCCCAAAATTTCCCCCCAAACACCACAAAACATCCTCAAAACACCCCCAAAACCACCCCAAAATTTTACCCA
>NW_020904748.1:0-332 GCF_003984885.1 Neopelma chrysocephalum | reverse complement strand
CTGCGGTCGGGGCGGAGCCGGATGTGGGCGGAGCGTTGCCGGGGGGCGGAGCTTCGCCTGCTGGGGGCGGAGCCGGCGCCGGAGGGGCTGCGGGGTCTCCAGGGGGCGCTGAGGGAGCCCTGGGACAGGTGAGGGGGCGGGGCCTGGGAGGAGGGGGCGGGGCTTCTGTGGGGAGGGGGTGGGGCTAATTGTGGGGAAAAGGGGGCGGAGCTTTCTCTGGGGGTGTGGTCCAAAAGGGGGTGGGGCTTCAATGGGGGTCGCGCTTCATGGGGTGGGTGGGGCTTGGAAAGGGGGCTGGAGCTTTGTGGGGTGGGTGGGGCTTGGAAAGGGGG
>NW_020904747.1:0-970 GCF_003984885.1 Neopelma chrysocephalum | reverse complement strand
GGGGGACCCCCGGGGGTCCGGGGTGCTGGGCTGGGGGCCGGGGCAGGGTAGATGGGGGGGGATCCGGCCCTCCATGGCCCCAGCACCCCCCCGAAGGGCCCCTCTCACAGGCGGGGCTGGGGGGGGATGTGGGCAGTGGGCAGTGGGAGCTGGGGGGTCGGACAGCGGGGTGGGTGCGGGGTGCAGGGTGGGGGTACAGGGTGCGGGGTGGGGGTGAGGGTACAGGTTGTGGGCTGGGGGTGCTGGGTGCAGGCTGGGCCCCGGGGGTGCAGGATGTCAGACTGGGGTGCGGGGCGCAGGTCCCACCCCGGGCACAGCCCCCGTGCCAGCCACTGGGCACTGGGGAGGGGTTCCCCATCCCGCCCCCTCCTCCCCCAGCTCGGGGAGAGCCCCCGGCGAAGCCCCGAGGCCCCATCCGTGTCACCATCCCCTCCGCGGCACGGGGGGTGCCCGTGCCCGCTCCCCGCGGGTCCCCCCAGCCCGGCACTCGGCCCCCGGGGCACCGCGGTGCCCTCGGTGAGGGGCCGGCGCTGGCACCCCGCATCCCCAGCGCCCCCAGGGCCCCGCTGCCAGCGGCTGTGCCGCCAGCATCACGGCACACCCGTGGGCAGGGCCGGGCAGGGCACGGCACGGCACGGCTCGGCACGGTGTGACACCCCGGCCCCGCGTCCCCGCACCAGCCCCGGCGGAACCCCCCGCCCTGCCCGATACCCGCCGTGCCCCCCAGCCCCGGCCGCGGGCACGGGCGGGACACGCGCGGCCGGGAAGCACCGGGGACACCCCCGGCTGCCCCTCGGGGGGGATCCCCGCCGCCGCCGGGGGTCCCTGCCCCCGCCGCCCGCACCTCCCAGCCCCTCGCCCCGGGCAGCGGGGTCCCTCCGGCAGCCCCCGGTGGAGCGGCCGAGCCCCTCCGGCCGCCCCGGTGCGGAGCCCGGCCGGCGCTGCCAAAGGGGCAGCTCGCGGCTTTGAT
>NW_020904746.1:0-537 GCF_003984885.1 Neopelma chrysocephalum | reverse complement strand
CGGGCCTCGCGGGGACACCGTGTCCTGTCCCGTGTCCCTGTCACCCCGGTGCCACCCCCGTGGGGTCCCCACCGTGTCCCAGCCATCAGTGTCACCCCAGTGCCACCCCCATGGGGTCCCCATGGTGTCCCACCCGTCCCTGTCACCCCACTGCCACCCCCACGGGGTTCCCACCGTGTCCCAGCCATCAGTGTCACCCCAGTGCCACCCCCAGGGTCCCCACCGTGTCCTGTCCTGTGTCCCTGTCACCCCAGTGCCACCCCCGTGGGGTCCCAGCCATAAGTGTCACCCCAGTGCCACCCCCGTGGGGTCCCCACGGTGTCCTGTCCCATGTCCCTGTCACCCCAGTGCCACCCCCGTGGGGTCCCAGCCATCAGTGTCACCCCAATACCACCCCCAGGGTCCCCACCATGTCCTGTCCCAGCCCTGTCACCCCAGTGCCACCCCCGTGGGGTCCCACCCGTCAGTGCCACCCCAGTGCCACCCCCGCGGGGTCCCCGCACCCACCGGACGTCGGGGAAGTCCCTGGCCAGGGCC
>NW_020904745.1:0-885 GCF_003984885.1 Neopelma chrysocephalum | reverse complement strand
TTTTTGGGGAAATTTTTTTATGAATTTTTGGGGAATTTTTGGTAAATTTTGTGGGAATTATTTGGGAATTTTTTTGGAATTTTGTAGTAATTTTTTTGGATTTTTGTGGGAATTTTTTGGGATTTTTTTGGGAATTTTTTGGTAAATTTTTGATGAATTTTTGGGGAATTTTTGGTAAATTTTTGGGAATTTTTTGGTAAATTTTTGGGAATTTTGTAGTAATTTTTTTTAATTTTTGGGGAATTTTTTTGGAATTTTTTGGGAATTTTTTGGGGAATTTTTCGGGAATTTTTTGGTAAATTTTTGATGAATTTTTGGGGAATTTTTGGTAAATTTTGTGGGAATTTTTTTGGGAATTTTTTTGGAATTTTGTAGTATTTTTTTGGAATTTTAGGGGAATTTTTTGGGAATTTTTTTGGAAATTTTTTAATGAATTTTTGGGGAATTTTTGATAAATTTTTGGGAAATTTGTGGGAATTTTTGGGGGAATTTTTGTGGGAATTTCTGTGGGAATTTTTTGGGAATTTTTGTGGGAATTTCTGTGGGATTTTTGTGGGAATTTTGTGAGAATTTTTGTTGGATTTTTTGGGGAATTTTGGGGGATTTTTTGGGAATTTTGTTGGATTTTTTTGGGGAATTTTGGGGAATTTTTCGGGAATTTTTTGGTAAATTTTTGATGAATTTTTGGGGAATTTTTGGGGAATTTTTGGGGAATTTTTGGGAATTTTTGGTAAATTTTTGATGAATTTTTTTGGAATTTTTGGTAAATTTTGTGGGAATTTTGTGCGAATTTTATGGGAATTTTATGGGATTTTTTCTGGGAATTCCCAAAATCCCAATCCCAGAAATTCCATAAATTCCCAAAAATCAAGATTTGACCTCAGG
>NW_020904744.1:0-451 GCF_003984885.1 Neopelma chrysocephalum | reverse complement strand
GGAAACACCTTCCACATTCCCGGGATTCCTGGGATAACCGGGAATGCTCCGCTCCGGGCGCCTTTCCACACCTGGAATTCCTGAGCCCGGCGCCGGAATTGTCCGGGATGCGGGATGTGGGAATGCGGAGGGGTGGGAATGCCGGGTGGGAATATGGAAGCGCTGGAGTGAAGCTGGGGGAGCTTCCTCAAATCCCAGAGGGAATTCCTGGGAAGCTGCAGCCCCCCGGGAAGCACCTGGATTGCTCTGGGATTCCCGGGAATGCTCCTCTGCAGGGGCCTTTCCACACCTGGAATTCCTGAGCCCGGCGCTGAAATTGTCCGGGATACGGGATGGATCCAGGGAGAGCGGGAAGAGGAGGGAGCGGTGGGAAAGGGGAGATCCCGGGAATGTGGAGGGGTGGGAATGCTGGGTGGGAATGCCGGGTGGGAATGTGGAGGGGTGGGAATGT
>NW_020904743.1:0-451 GCF_003984885.1 Neopelma chrysocephalum | reverse complement strand
GGAAACACCTTCCACATTCCCGGGATTCCTGGGATAACCGGGAATGCGCCGCTCCGGGCGCATTGCCACACCTGGAATTCCTGAGCCCGGCGCCGGAATTGTCCGGGATGCGGGATGTGGGAATGCGGAGGGGTGGGAATGCCAGGTGGGAATATGGAAGCGCTGGAGTGAAGCTGGGGGAGCTTCCTCAAATCCCAGAGGGAATTCCTGGGAAGCTGCAGCCCCCCGGGAAGCACCTGGATTGCTCTGGGATTCCCGGGAATGCTCCTCTCCAGGGGCCTTTCCACACCTGGAATTCCTGAGCCCGGCGCCGAAATTGTCCGGGATACGGGATGGATCCAGGGAGAGCGGGAAGAGGAGGGAGCGGTGGGAAAGGGGAGATCCCGGGAATGTGGAGGGGTGGGAATGCTGGGTGGGAATGCCGGGTGGGAATGTGGAGGGGTGGGAATGT
>NW_020904742.1:0-447 GCF_003984885.1 Neopelma chrysocephalum | reverse complement strand
GACGCGCTGCTGCCGAGGGGACACGGGGACGGACACGGGGACGGACACGGGGATGGACACGGGGACACCCACGGACACCCCCTGCAGCTGCTCGGGATGCAGGTGGGGACCCGCGGGGCGTGACGGGGGGACAGGGGGACAGGGGTGGCCCGGGGGAGGTGACAGAGGTGTCCCCGCACGGTGATGGGGACAGGGGTGGCCCCGCACGGTGACAGGGGGACAGGGGTGGCCCGGGGGAGGTGACACAGGTGTCCCCGCAGGCAGGGAGGGGACAGAGGTGGCCCGGGGAGGTGACAGAGGTGTCCCCGCACGGTGACAGGGTGACAGAGGTGTCGGGGAGGTGACAGCGGTGTCCCCGCGGGCGGGGAAGGGACAGGGGTGGCCCGGGGAGGTGACAGAGGTGTCCCCGCGGCCCGGGGGAGGTGACAGAGGTGTCGGGGAGGTGAC
>NW_020904741.1:0-369 GCF_003984885.1 Neopelma chrysocephalum | reverse complement strand
GGTGGTTGTGGAAGGGTCATGGTGGTCATGGTTGGGTCATGGTGGCCGTGGTTGGGTCATGGTGGTTGTGGTTGGGTCGTGGTGGTTGTGGTTGGGTCATGCTGGCCATGGAAGGGTCATGCTGGCCATGGTTGGGTCATGGTGGTCATGGTTGGATCATGGTGGTCATGGTTGGGTCATGGTGGCCTTGGATGGGAAGTGGTGGCCCTGCTTGGGTCATAGTGGCTGTGGAAGGGTCATGGTGGCCATGGAAGGGTCATGGTGGCCGTGGTTGGGTCATGGTGGCCATGGAAGGGGAGTGGTGGCCATGGATGTGTCACTGGCCTTGGAAGGGTCATGGTGGCCATGGAGGGACACAATGTGGGGGGG
>NW_020904740.1:0-399 GCF_003984885.1 Neopelma chrysocephalum | reverse complement strand
TTGTTACAAGACATAATCTGTTCTTGGAGGGGTAATATAATTTTCCAAAATTATAGGTAATAGCTACCTATTAGCACAACAAAACAAAAATATTTCACTTTTTGCAGGGAATCAGAAAAGATTTATCATTTTGAGGTCAAGAATAGGAGGAACAATAAGGTAATTACTCAATTTTTACTGTCGTTTCCTGGGTTAAATACTATTAAATATTGTTAAATCTAAAATAATTTCAGGACAAATAAAGACATAGGAAAGCTAAGAGTTTGAGAGTTCAGATACAGTATGGTTTGAAGGGGCTTTGTTATGGTTGAGCATTGGCTCCCCAGGGAACTGGTGGAATCACCATCCCTGTAAATGTTCCAAAAACAAGTGAATGTGGCACTTAGTACTGTGGCTTAG
>NW_020904739.1:0-1415 GCF_003984885.1 Neopelma chrysocephalum | reverse complement strand
TTCCAGGCACTTCCAGGGGGGTTGCAGCTTCCTGGAGTTCCCAGCTCCGAGGGGAGTCCTGGAATTTCTCATCCAGAGCTTCCACGGGGCCCTGAACCAGAGGGAAACCCCCTGGAATACACCTGGAATGCACCTGGAAAACACCTGGAAAACACCTGGAGTGCACCTGGACCAGAGAGAAACCCCTTGGAATACACCTGGAACACACCTGGAACACACCTGGAACACACCTGGACCAGAGAGAAATCCCCTGGAATACACCTGGAATACACCTGGAATACACATGGACCAGAGAGAAAGCTCCTGGAATACACCTGGAATGCACCTGGAATACACCTGGAATACACCTGGACCAGAGAGAAACCTCCTGGAATACACCTGGAATACACCTGGAATACACCTGGAATGCACCTGGAATACACCTGGAATGCACCTGGACCAGAGGGAAACCTCCTGGAATACACCTGGACCAGAGAGAAACCCCCTGGAACACACCTGGAATACACCTGGACTAGAGAGAAACCCCCTGGAATGCACCTGGAAAACACCTGGAATGCACCTGGACCAGAGAGAAACCCCTTGGAATACACCTAGGATACACCTGGACCAGAGAGAAACCCCCTGGAATACACCTGGAATACACTGGAATACACCTGGAACACACCTGGAACACACCTGGAATACACCTGGAACACCCCTGCCCAGGGAAAAGCTGTTCCTGGGTCAAACCAGGATTCCAGGGAAGGAAAACCACCCCTGGAACAAACCCCAATCCCACCAAACCCACGGACACACGGGAACAAACCACAGCCCCAAAAAAGCCATTTTTAGCCCCAAAATGTGAATTTTCCTCCCCCCCCTCTGGCCAAATTTGGAGGGTTTTTAGCCCAGAACTGAATTTGCTGCTGGAGGTGAAATTCCAGAGTTATTTATAACGTTATCAATTCCCAAAAATCCAGATTAAGGATGATCTTGAGCCTTAAATGCTCTTCACAAACCACCTCCTGCCCCCAGAAAAAATCTAAAAATCTCAGGTTGAGGGTCTGGCTTTAAAAGAGGAGATACTTTAATACAAAAAATGTATTTTTTAGGGCAGAAATTACCACAAAAATCAACTTTTCTCATCCAAGTTCTCCCCCTGAACAGCCACTTCTCCTTCTCCCCAGAAATTTGCCTTATTTTCTCCCTGATTTTTGATTAAAAAGTCTCTTTAACAGCAAGGAAAATAAATATCTTTATTTTTAAATAAAGGAGGAGCCTCCAAACTCCACGAGAGGTTAAAAGCAAACAAATAAAAGGTTTCCTGCCTTAAAAAAAATCATAAAAAAATCGAGATAAAAAGCTTTTTTAGTGGTTTTAAATGACCCAAATCTGATGTGATTTAGGTGATGAAAATACACTTTTGGTTGGTGGTT
>NW_020904738.1:0-896 GCF_003984885.1 Neopelma chrysocephalum | reverse complement strand
CCCCAATTTTCCCCTTTTTCACCCCAAATTTCCTTTTCCCCCCCAATTCCCCCTTTTTCCCCCCAAATTTCCTCATTTTTCCCAAATTCCTCCTTTTTCACTCCAAATTCCTCCTTTTCCCCCCCAAATTTCCCCTTTTCTCCCCAATTTTCCCCCTTTTCCCCCAAATTTCCTTTTTCCCCTCAATTTCCCTGTTTTCCTCCCCAAATTCCCCCTTTTTCACCCCAATTTGTGCCTGTGGTGGGCGTGGCTTTCATGGTGGGCGTGGCTTCATTCCGAGCGTGCGCTCTGGTGGGCGTGGCTTCACGATGGGCGTGGCTTCACTCTAACCTTATATTGTCTTTGTGGTGGGCGTGGCTTCGTCCCAAGCCCGTCTCGTGGTGGGCGTGGCTTCGCGATGGGCGTGGCTTCTCCCTAAACCTCTGCTGTGGTGGGCGTGGCTTCACACACGCGTATATTTCCGGTGGGCGTGGCTTCATCACAAACGTCTCTATGGTGGGCGTGGCTTAACTATAACCGTGTGGTTTTCGGTGGGCGTGGCTTAACGGTGGGCGTGGTTTCATGCCAAGCGTGTTTCCGGTGGGCGTGGCTTAACGATGGGCGTGGCTTCACTCTAAACGTGCGATTCTCGGTAGGCGTGGCTTAACGGTGGGCGTGGCTTCTCTATAAACGCGTGATCCTCAGTGGGCGTGGCTTCACCATAAACGCGTGGATCGCGGTGGGCGTGGCTTAGCGGTGGGCGTGGCTTCACGCTAAACACGTAACTCTGGGTGGGCGTGGCTTCGCGATGGGCGTGGCTTCATGCCAAGCGTGTTTCCGGTGGGCGTGGCCTCGCGGTGGGCGTGGCCTTTTCCCCCCTCCCCCCCTCTTTTCTCCGTCCTCTCCCTCTCTCCGCG
>NW_020904737.1:0-590 GCF_003984885.1 Neopelma chrysocephalum | reverse complement strand
TTTATGGGGTCCCCATTATGGTTATGGGGTCCCCATTATGGTTATAGGGTCCCCATGGGGTTTATGGGGTCCCCATGGGCTTTATGGGGTCCCCATTATGGTTATGGGGTCCCCATTATGGTTATAGGGTCCCCATGGGGTTTATGGGGTCCCCCCAGGATTTATGGGGTCCCCGTGGGGTTTATGGGGTCTCCATGGGGTTTATGGGGTCCCCCCCATATTCCCGCCCCCCCAGGGTGGTCCCACCTCCCACCATGGGGTCCCACCCCCCACACTGGGGTCTTTCTCCCCCCATGGGGTTATGGGGTCCTCCCGGGGTTTATGGGGTCCTCGTGGGGTTTATGGGGTCCCCCCCATATTTCCCCCCCCCAGGGTGTTCCCGCCCCCACAATGGGGTCCCACCCCCCTCAATGGGGTCTTTCCCCCCCCATGCGGTTTATGGGGTCCCCTTTAAGGTTATGGGGTCCCCATGGGGTTTATGGGGTCCCCCCATGGGGTTTGTGGGGTCACCCCTCGGATTCCCGGATCCCCAAGGTGGTCCCACCCCCCCATTATGGTTATGGGGTCCCCATGGGGTTTATGGGGTTCTC
>NW_020904736.1:0-453 GCF_003984885.1 Neopelma chrysocephalum | reverse complement strand
GGGGTGTTCAGGATGTTGGGCTGCTCAGGATTTCAGGGTTCTCAGGAGTTTGGGGTGTTCAGGAGTTTGGGGTGCTCAGGATTTTGGAGTGTTTGGGTTTTTGGGCTGTTCAGAATATTGGGGTGCTTAGGATATTGGGGTGTTCAGGAGTTTGGGATGTTCAGGAGTTTGAGGTGCTCAGGGTTTTGGGGTGCTCAGGATTTTGAGGTGCTCAGGGTTTTGGGGTGTTCAGGTTTTTGGGCTGTTCAGGATATTGGGGTGCTCAGGATATTGGGGAGCTCAGGATTTCAGGGTTCTCAGGAATTTGAAGTGTTCAGGAGTTTGGGATGTTCAGGATTTTGAGGTGTTCAGGATTTTGGGGTGTTCAGGTTTTGGGGCTGTTTAGGATTTTGGGATGTTCAGGATATTGGGGTGATCAGGATATTGGGCTGCTCAGGATTTTGGGGTGATCAG
>NW_020904735.1:0-558 GCF_003984885.1 Neopelma chrysocephalum | reverse complement strand
TAGTGCCCCCATCCCTCCTGGGCCTGGGGACACCCCAGTGACCAGTGGCACCTCACGCTCTCTCTCCAGGGAGGCATGGATATCCATCGAGTGAAGAGGTCTGAGGTGGGTACCCCGAGTTCTGCTGGGCCCAGACCCTCCCCTCTCATAGCCATGACCCTCCCCGGCATCCCAGCATGCCCCAGTCCACCCTAGTGTGTCCCAGTCCATTCCAGTGTGTCCCAGTCCACCCCAGCGTGCCCAGCCCACCCCAGTGTGCCCCAGTGCAGCCCAGTGTGTCCCAGTGTGCCCCAGTGTGTCCCAGTACATCCCAGTGTGCCCCAGTCCAGCCCAGTGTGTCCCAGTACATCCCAGCGTGCCCCAGTCCACCCCAGTGTGTCTCTAATCCTGCCTTTGTCCCCAGCCCCCCGTGACTGACCAGGTGGAGCTGATGAGCCAGTGACGCTCAGCTGCCTCTCTGCATGTCCAGGTGAGAAATATCGGAGGGTCCTCAGCCCCCAAAGGAGCCTGACAGGGCCCTGGGGGGTCCCTGAGCCCTCTGCAGTGGGCAGAGCTTGG
>NW_020904734.1:0-442 GCF_003984885.1 Neopelma chrysocephalum | reverse complement strand
TAGTGCCCCCATCCCTCCTGGGCCTGGGGACACCCCAGTGACCAGTGACACCTCACACTCTCTCTCCAGGGAGGCATGGATATCCATCGAGTGAAGAGGTCTGAGGTGGGTACCCCGAGTTCTGCTGGGCCCAGACCCTTCCCTCTCATGGCCACCATGCTCCCTGGCATCCCAGTGTGTCCCAGTCCATCCCAGTGTGCCCCAGTCCATCCCAGTGTGCCCCAGTACAACCCAGTGTGCCCCAGTCCGCCCCAGTGTGTCCCAGTACATCCCAGTGTGTCCCAGTGCATCCCAGGGTGTCCCAGTCCAGCCCAGTGTGCCCCAGTCCACCCCAGTGTGTCACTAACCCTACCTTTGTCCCCAGCCCCCCGTGACTGACCAGGTGGAGCTGATGAGCCAGTGACGCTCGGCTGCCTCTCTGCATGTCCAGGTGAGAAATATC
>NW_020904733.1:0-405 GCF_003984885.1 Neopelma chrysocephalum | reverse complement strand
GGCTTTGGGGTTTTGGGGCCAATGTAGCATAATTTTCTGCATTGTTGAGGTCTGTTGCTAAGGGTTGGTTCCAATATATTGTTTGTGTTGAGTATCTCTCCAAGAGTCTATTTATAGATTTATACCCAAAATGGCTCTTCTTCAATAGTTTTTATTCCAAAATGCTTTCAAATCTTTGCATGTGTATGTGTTCTCTCATATAAAAATCACCCATAATGAATCCCTATACATGTGTCATTTGATGGGGTCACTTTTCTGTGTTAAGTTCCCTGGAATACACCCTCCTTAAAATATGACAGCTGATCCATTTGGAAACTCACCAAAGGACAGGTGAGCTTTGTTTCTACTTTCCTTCATTATCTCCTAAGATTTGATATTCAGGGGCTGAAACATGATGGTCTCTCC
>NW_020904732.1:0-330 GCF_003984885.1 Neopelma chrysocephalum | reverse complement strand
ACCCGTGGATGAGGAAGAAGAGAGCAGCCCTGGGATATGGGACAGGGACCCATGGACGGGGAAGGGGAGGGCCGTCCTGGGATAGGGGGCATGGGACAGGGCAGCTCTGGAATAGGGAACAGGGCAGCCTTGGGATAGGGGACATAGAATAGGGCAGCCCTGGGAGAGGGGACATGGGACAGGGCAGCCCTGGGATATGGGACAGGGGACAGGGCAGCCCTGGGATAGGGGACATGGGACAGGGCAGCCCTGGGATAGGGGACAGGGATCCATGGATGGGGAAGGGGAGGGCAGCCGTGAGATAAGGGACATGGGACAGGGCAGCCCTGG
>NW_020904731.1:0-498 GCF_003984885.1 Neopelma chrysocephalum | reverse complement strand
TTGGGGATGCCACCAGCACCCACTGATTGCTCTGAGTGTCCCCACAGCTGGCAGAGAAAATCCCCTTTGTTCCATGCCAACATTCTTCCTCTTTCCCACCTCCTGTTGGCTCTTTGTCTCCAAGTTAAGAGCCAAGTATCCAAATAAGTGCAATTTTAGAAGACACCTGTGCCGAGGGATTTTGTTCCCTGAATTTTGGAGCCCAAGCACTGCAGGATCTTCCTTCAAGCCCTGCTTTGTCTGATGTAGGACCAGAGAGCACAACTTCCATGGACAAGGATCTTGAGGAGCTGTTTTGGATCTCAACATCTTTGTTCCTGGAGTGGGTAAACCCCTCCTAGTTAGTAAATATTGTCTGCAGGGCTCCTGCAGCTCCTATAAAGGGGGAATCACCAATTCCCATTGGAACCCAAAAGCCTTCTCCTGTTCTTTTCCTTGTCCTTAGTTCTGGGGGGGGGGGGGGGGGTCCACCTGCAGTGATGGGCTTCAGACCTTCTG
>NW_020904730.1:0-453 GCF_003984885.1 Neopelma chrysocephalum | reverse complement strand
AAGGACAAGGAAAAGAACAGGAGAAGGCTTTTGGTTCCAATGGGAATTGGTGATTCCCCCTTTATAGGAGCTGCAGGAGCCCTGCAGACAATATTTACTAACTAGGAGGGGTTTACTGACTCCAGGAACAAAGATGTTGAGATCCAAAACAGCTCCTCAAGATCCTTGTCCGTGGAAGTTCTGCTCTCTGGTCCCACATCAGACAAAGCAGGGCTTGAAGGCAGATCCTGCAGTGCTTGGGCTCCAAAATTCAGGGAACAAAATCCCACAGCACAGGTGCCTTCTAAAATTGCACTTATTTGGATACTCGGCTCTTAACTTGGAGACAAAGAGCCAACAGGAGGTGGGAAAGAGGAGGAATATTGGCATGGAACAAAGGGGATTTTCTCTGCCACCTGTGGGGACTCTCAGAGCAATCAGTGGGTGCTGGTGGCATCCCCAAGGAAAAACTCA
>NW_020904729.1:0-473 GCF_003984885.1 Neopelma chrysocephalum | reverse complement strand
TGGGGGTTGTGCCGCCACAATCCAGGGCACGGGGCACCGTGTCCCTGCGCGGGGCCACCCAGCCCAGCCCCAGCCTGGCGGCAGGTGACCCGCTGTCCCCGGGGCAGGGCATGGCCAGGACCTGCTTGACCTGCTGATGGGGGGACCTGCCTGACCAGCTGTGAGCTGCTGACGGTTCGCTGGCAGCAGGGGAATGGCTGCGTTGTTCTCGTCGCCGGGCCCTGGCAGTTCCACATGGAACACGGGCACAGCTCTGGCAGCTGTGATGTCACAGGAGGTCCAGGGCCACTCCGCAGTGGAGGATTGGGATTTCCAGATGCTCACATCCTTGAATGGTTTGGCTTGGCAGGGACCCTACAAATCATCCCATTCCAACCTGGTCAACCTTCCACCACACCAGGTTGCTCAGGGCCCCGTCCAAGTGCACCTTGAATGTTCCCAGGGATGGGGCACCCACAGCCTCTCTGCACAAC
>NW_020904728.1:0-363 GCF_003984885.1 Neopelma chrysocephalum | reverse complement strand
CTCATCCCACTCTGTCCCACCCCAATCCCATCCATATCCCAACCTCCGTCTCATCCCAATCCCGTCCCCTTCCAACCCCAATCTCACCCACTCCTGAATCCCGCTCTTATCCCATCTCCAGCCCGTCCTGGTTTCAATCCCAATCCCATCCCTGTTCCACCCGCTCCCAATCCCCTCTCCATCCCCATCCCAATCCCATTCTGGTCCCAATCCCCTCTCCATCCCCATCCCAATCCCGTTCTGATCCCAATCCCGTTCCGACCCCGCTCCCGTTCCCGGCACACTCAGCCCCCTCCGTGTGTCTCAGTCTCTTTATTTGGGGTTGGGGCTGCGCGGGGACGTCACCGGGACGGGGGGGGGGGG
>NW_020904727.1:0-1371 GCF_003984885.1 Neopelma chrysocephalum | reverse complement strand
GTTGGAATTTTGGGGCATTTTTGGGTAGATTTTGTGTGAATTTTGGGTGAATTTTGGGGCAATTTTGGGGTCAATTTTGGATGAATTTTGGGTGTATTTTGCGTAGATTTTGGGGGAATTTTGGGTGGAATTTTGGGGCAATTTTGGGTAGATTTTGGTTGGAATTTTGGGTCAATTTTGTGTGGATTTTTGTGTAGATTTTGGGTGAATTTTGAGGGTGAACTTTGATGGATTTTGGGGGAATTTTGACTGAATTTTGATTAGTTTTGGGGCAATTTTGGATGGATTTTGGGGGAATTTTGGGTGATTTTTGGTTGAATTTTGGTTGGAATTTTGGTTGTATTTTGGGGTCAATTTTGGTTGAATTTTGAGGTTGAATTTTGGGCAATTTTGGGTGGATTTTAGTTGAATTTTTGTGTAGATTTTGGGTGAATTTTGGGTGACTTTTGGCTGGATTTTGATGTAGATTTTGGGGCAATTTTGGTTGGAATTTTGGGTTGAATTTTGGGGCAATTTTGGGTGGATTTTGGGTGGAATTTTGGGGCAATTTTGGGTGGATTTTAGTTGAATTTTTGTGTACATTTTGGGGCAATTTTGGGTGGACTTTTGTGTAGATTTTGGGGTGGAATTTTGGTTGAATTTTGATGGAATTTTTGTGTAGATTTTTAGGGGAATTTTGGGTGAAATTTTGGTTGAATTTTGGGCAGATTTTGGGTGAATTTTGGGGTCAATTTTGGTTGAATTTTGAGGTTGAATTTTGATGGATTTTGGGTTGAATTTGGTTGGATTTTTGTGAAGATTTTGGGGCAATTTTGAGTGGAATTTTGGGGCAATTTTGAGTGGAATTTTGGGTAGATTTTGAGGTGTTTGGGGGTGAATTTTGGGGTGGATTTTGGGGTGAATTTTGACATATTTTCGTTGAATTTTGACATATTTTTGTTGAGTTTTGACATATTTTCACCAAATTTTGTCGTATTTTCACCAAATTTTGTCGTATTTTCACCAAATTTTGACTAATTTCGATGGGATTTTTGGGTGAATTTCATGGATTTTGGTCTTTTTTGTTTTTCTAACCCTTTTTCTCCCCTTTCCCCCCAGTCCTGGGGGCTCATGGGGGTTGTGTGGAGGTGGCCTTGGGCACCGAGGCGGTTTTGGGGTCGATTTGGATGAATTTGGACATATTTTGGTTGAATTTTGACGAATTTCGACGGGATTTTCGTGTGGATTTGGGTGAATTTTTGGGTAATTTTGGTTGGAATTTTGGGGCAATTTTGGGTAGATTTTGTGTGAATTTTGGGGCAATTTTGGGTGGATTTTGGGGTGAATTTTGGGGTCCCTGGAGGTGAATTTTTGGGTGACTTTTGGGTGGAT
>NW_020904726.1:0-366 GCF_003984885.1 Neopelma chrysocephalum | reverse complement strand
AGAAATAATACACAGCTTTAAACTACTATCTATTAGATAAATGATTTTTGACTTCTATGAAACCCCACATCAAAAGTGAATAGAATAGAGCAGGAGAGGAATTTCAGTTGGAAGGGACCCACAACAACCATCCAGTGCAACTCTCTGAGCAATTCAGGGTTGACCATGTTAAAGCTGTTCCTAAGGGCACTGTTCAAGTGCCTCTTGAGCACTGACAGGCTTGGGACATGGACTACCCCTCTAGGAAGCCTGTTCAAGGGTTCAAACCCTAACCCTCTTGGGAAAGAAATGCTTCCTAATGTCTCACCCAAACCAACCTCCAGTGCAGCTTTGAACCATTCCCACACCTTCTGTCACTGGATACCA
>NW_020904725.1:0-1355 GCF_003984885.1 Neopelma chrysocephalum | reverse complement strand
CAAATCCAAGATTCACTAATTTCACATTCACTTGTCCCAGAGACTTCGTATTAAGACTCATGCAAATGGAAGGGTTTTCCTTCTTGGGAGAAATACATGCAACTATAGTTTAACATACCTCTGAAATTCAAGACATACATGGGAAGATACACAAATTATGTAAAGAGAGAAAAGAATAACATTTACCTTCATCACTTGGTACATAGATCTTGGGATCCTTACATAATGAGTCATCGTACACAGTATTATTGAGGACACATTTGAATCTTAAATTGCCCACAAAAAGCTGGAGGCCTATTAGGGCAAATATACTCAAGCAAAACACACTCAAGATCAACACATCAGCAAGTTTCTTAATGGATTCAACAAGTGAATTTACCAGGATTTTCAGACCTAGAAAAATAAGATCCAATAATATGCAAAATGAGAAGAAGAATGCAGTGACATTCCCATATGACAAGAAACAGCAGCTGCAAGTCTGTTAAAAACAGTCAGAGTAAATGGGTTTGTAACTTCTGAGTATTAAATGAGGTAAAACAAAGCATAGGAGTGACTAAAACATTTTCCCCTAAATTTCTTAATCATAACTTCTTTGTCTTCTGCTTAGCACTAACACTAATTTTGCTATCTTGCACATTCTAAATTAGATGGTAGCATAGCAAAGTCTTTAATGAATAGGGGCAGCTTTCTGTGCTTGATTAACACTAAACAAGTACTTCACCCAGTGCCACATACACATTACAGTGAAGGACAACTTCTGCTGGTCTGGGGGAATTCTGCCTTAGAAGGTAATCCCTTACAGATGCCACCAGTTTAAAAGCAAAAGAACATTTACGACATAGGTAAGGAAACAAATAACTGTTGGGGACCAGCCAGCTGGAACACAGCTTGGCAGAAAGAGTCCTGGGCATTCTGGAGAACAACAACTTGAACATCATCCAGCAACAGTGTGACAAAGAGGGTGACTGTTTCCTGGGCTGCATTAGGCAAAGCATGGCCAGCAGGTCAAGGGAGGTGATTATTCCTCTCTACCCAGCACTGGTGGGGCCACAGCTGGAGTACTGGCTCCAGTTCTGGCCCACAGACACACTGCAGAGTCCAGCAAATGGTCACAGACATGGTGAAGGGACTGGGGCAATGCTACCATGAGGAAAGGCTGAGCTGGGCCTGGTCAGCCTGGAGAAGAGAGGGCTCAGGGGGAATCTCCTCCACATATGCACAAATCTGAAGGCAGAGTGTAAAGAGGATGGATCCAGGTGCTTTTCAATGGCGCCCAGAGCCAGGGCCAGAGGCCATGGGCACAAACCAAGACATGGGATGTTCCATCTGAGCATCAGGAAACACTTTTCTACTGA
>NW_020904724.1:0-420 GCF_003984885.1 Neopelma chrysocephalum | reverse complement strand
GAAGGGGCTGAGCTTGCGGAAGGGTTTCTTGGGATCCACCACGAGGGTGTTACCAGGGATGAGCTCAGGGGTCTCCCCGTGTTTGGGGGTGTTTTGGGGGTATTTTGTGGGAATTTTGTGGGAATTTTGTGGGAATTTAGTGGGTATTTTGTGGGGAGTTTTGTGGGTATTTTGTAGGAGTTTAGTGGGTATTTTGTGGGAGTTTTGGGGTGGTTTTGGGGAGGTTTGGGGGGAAAATTTTGAGGTGTTTTAGGGGTGTTCTGGGGGAAATTTTGGGGTGGTTTTAGGGGTGTTTTGGTGAGTTTTGGGGGGTGTTTTGGGGTCTGCTCCCACCCACCTGTTGAGGAATCCGTTCCCGAAGGGGCTGAGCTTCCGGAAGGGTTTCTTGGGATCCACCACGAGGGCGTTACCAGGGATGAT
>NW_020904723.1:0-412 GCF_003984885.1 Neopelma chrysocephalum | reverse complement strand
CTCCCTGTGGGGTGTCACTGCGCACCCCTGTCCCCTGTGTCCCCCCCAGACCGGGTGGGCTCCCATTGCTCCCCTGATCCCATTCTGGGGGTCTCTCTGTGTCCCCCCCTGTCCCCCCCACACCGTGTGGGCTCCCGTTGCTCCCCTGATCCCATTCTGGGGGTCTCTTTGTGTTCCCCGCTGTCCCCCCCAGACCGGGTGGGCTCCCGTCGCTGCGGTCGCTGCCTGATCCCGTTCTGGGGGTCCCCCCATGGCTGACCCCGTCCCCCTCTGTCCCTCGTGTCCCTCCCAGACCGGGTGGGCTCCCGTCGCTGCGGTCGCTGCCTGATCACGTTCCCGGACGCGGCGTTCGCCGCCCGCCACGCCAAGCGCCAGCACCCCCGCGACTTCGCGGCGGCGGCGCTCAGGGGGG
>NW_020904722.1:0-669 GCF_003984885.1 Neopelma chrysocephalum | reverse complement strand
GGGGGGGGGTTGGAGGGTCCCTGGGTGTCCTTGGGGTAATTTTGGGTGTCCATGGGGGGGTTTTTTGGAGTCCCTGAGGGTCCCTGGGAGGGTCCCGTGGGTGTCACTGGGGGGTCCCTGTGTCCCCCCAGACCGGGTGGGGTCCCTGTGGGGTGTCACTGGGGGGTCCCTGTGTGTCCCCTTTCTGTCCCCATGTCCCTCTGTCCCCCCTTCCCAGGACTATTAGGGGGTCTCTCTTGCGATCCCCTGTGTGTCCCCCAGACCGGGTGGGTTCCCTGTGGGGTCCCTCTGTGTCCCCCCATTGCTGACCCTGTCCCCCCGTGTCCCCCTCATGTCCCCCCAGACCAGGTGGGGTCCCTGTAGGTGTCCCGGGGGTCCCCGTATCTGTGGGGTGTCCCCATGGCTGACCCCGTCCCCCCCATGTCTCCCAAGACTGAGTGGGTTCCCTCCGCTGCGGGCGCTGCCTGATCCCGTTCTGGGGGTCCCCCCTGACTGACCCCGTCCCCCTCTGTCCCTCGTGTCCCCCCCAGACCGGGTGGGCTCCCGTCGCTGCGGTCGCTGCCTGATCACGTTCCCGGACGCGGCGTTCGCCGCCCGCCACGCCAAGCGCCAGCACCCGCGGGACTTCGCGGCGGCGGCGCTCAGGGGGGCCCTCTTCGTCTGCTTCGT
>NW_020904721.1:0-322 GCF_003984885.1 Neopelma chrysocephalum | reverse complement strand
CTACCAGTCCAGGGGTCAATCTGCCAGCCCAGATATTTCTCAGAACTGCCGGGTTCAATCCCATTGAGGGGTGTGTGGTTAAGAGTCCGTGCTGGACAGTCACTGACGGTGTACGAATCCTTAGTTGGCTTGATGTAGAAACTGTGGCACTTTTCTCCCTGTGTTCTGAGATCAGTAAGTTTGCAGAAGGTCTCTAGTGCCACGGTCCAGGTCAGGAACTGGGATCACAAGAGCACACAAGGGTTCAGACAAGGTGGAAGGTCTGGAGCTATCGTGATTTATTAGGGTACAACACCGGCTTTTCTAGGGTAGGGTGTGGAAC
>NW_020904720.1:0-467 GCF_003984885.1 Neopelma chrysocephalum | reverse complement strand
GAAGTTGGCAGCTGCCTGGAAAATGAAAAGGATTTTTCATCAAATGCGTTAAGCTTTAGCAAACTTTGCATCATGACAGAAATCCTCCTCCTTCCCAAGAAGGATTTCAGAAGAGCTCACTACTTGTGTTCACAGTATTAGTTTTCATATACATTACATTCATAAACATCAGCGTTACCCTGAAATTCTTCTGTGGCAAAAATGAGCCTCTGTAGAACATTCCAAAGATGAATAAAAAGCATGCCTTGGTACTTTGGCAGATATTTTCTTAGAGATTAGGAGAGAGAAATTAGGAAAGGGAGACGGTGAGCATTCCCACATTTGAAGTATATAACTTGGGAAGTGGTGGACGACACAAAATAGTTTTCCTCATACTCCCTTTGGAAATTACTTGTGAGGAATTTTATTTAGGAAATCACTGTTTTCTATATGACAAAAACACACAGACACTATTCAAGGTAAGGGAT
>NW_020904719.1:0-423 GCF_003984885.1 Neopelma chrysocephalum | reverse complement strand
GAAGTTGGCAGCTGCCTGGAAAATGAAAAGGATTTTTCATCAAATGCATTAAGCTTTAGCAAACTTTGCATCATGACAGAAATCCTCCTCCTTCCCAAGAAGGATTTCAGAAGAGCTCACTACTTGTGTTCACAGTATTATTTTCATATACATTACATTCATAAACATCAGCATTACCCTGAAATTCTTCTGTGGCAAAAATGAGCCTCTGTAGAACATTCCAAAGATGAATAAAAAGCATGCCTTGGTACTCTGGCAGGTATTTTCTTAGAGATTAGGAGAGAGGAATTAGGAAAGGGAGATGGTGAGTATTCCCACATTTGAAGTATATAACTTGGGAAGTGGTGGACGACACAAAATAGTTTTCCTCATACTCCCTTTGGAAATTACTTGTGAGGAATTTTATTTAGGAAATCACCGTTT
>NW_020904718.1:0-313 GCF_003984885.1 Neopelma chrysocephalum | reverse complement strand
AAATAAGGTTTGGTCGAGTCCCATTCTCCGATATCTAATAATTTTCAAGCTCATCAGCCAACAGGGAAGAAAGCAGTAGATGTTTGGACAGGTAATTTTTAATTTAAACGTGGCAAAATTTAAATCCTGGAAGTATTTTTGGGGCGTTGTCACCCAACCCAAGGTTCATTTATCCCCAGAGTGCTGAGAAATATCCTAAGCAGAGCCAGGCTCACACAAATACATCAGATTCCTTGGAAAACTTGCATTGGGATGTCCTGAAATGGCAGCGAGTCACGACATACCTTAATTTCTTGGTCTGTTTGTGCACTTC
>NW_020904717.1:0-1128 GCF_003984885.1 Neopelma chrysocephalum | reverse complement strand
GGCACTAAATCAGTTCAAAAAGCCACGGGGGAGTGTTACAGCCCACCTTGC
This sequence comes from Neopelma chrysocephalum, assembly GCF_003984885.1. NCBI lineage: Eukaryota > Metazoa > Chordata > Aves > Passeriformes > Pipridae > Neopelma > Neopelma chrysocephalum. Next base: position 1,077 of record NW_020904717.1, on the reverse strand, counting down.
CAGGCTGGAGGAACTTTTGTTTGATTCTTGTATCTCTTGGAGTGAATGAAAGTGAAACAATCCTGGATGATCAGTGTTTGCAGAGAGACAGAGAGAGAGAGCATTTATTTGAGAGCAGTTGGGTTGCAAAGGCAAAGAGGTGTGGAGCCCTTTGGGTTGTGATCCAGCCCCCCAAGGCAATGTGGGAGGGAAAAGAGAGCAAGAGAGAGAAAAGAATTGTAATAAATTAGTAGTAGTAAAGTAATTTACTCATCAAATTGTATTGCATGTTATATTCCTATATATATATTATTGTAGTCAATGTTCTGTTAAGGCTGGGGGACTGTAAGTTGCAGAATGGTTCATTAATCTGTCAGCATCATAGGCTGATAGTCCTACAGCTGGCAGTTCTTAAGCTGACAAGACAAGTTATTGTGCCTTGCTGAATAAGTATTTTGTATCTTATTTTTCTAAAAGCATATTGTCTAAAAGCTACACATAAAGTAACGAAGGGAAGGACAAGGATCAAAGGGTCAAGTATGAGGACGATAAAGAGGATCCAAGATGGACATCTGGAGATACCCACACACTAAGCTACACACTGGGCCTCAAGGACGAGGGACTAATTAAAACTATGGATAGGAAAGCACCTGGCAACTGAAACGGGCCTGCAAAAGAACCAACCAGACCCAGACCTGCGAACTCGGATCCAATAGAGGGATAACAAGTGACTATGGGAGGGGAATTGATAAGGGTATAAAGGTTACTGGTTTTGCCCACTGTGCCTGCGGGCCGTGAGTGGAGCAGGGTCTCCCCGGCACCCAGCGCTGTTTTGCTTATTTGCCTTTTATATAAATCTTCAATAAATTTTTTATTACTATATTTCAGCCTAATTTCATTTACTTATAACACTGAGCTGCCTGTGAGGGTGTTCTGGGAGGCAGGGTCAAAAGCCTTGCTGAAGTCATGGCAGACAACAGGCACTGCTCTCCCCTCATCTCCCCAGCCAGTCACTCCAGCACAGAAGGCCAGGACACTGGTCAAGCATGAATTTGCCTTCCTTTTATTCCACAGGCTTAGAGATGACATGCAGCATGA
>NW_020904716.1:0-1441 GCF_003984885.1 Neopelma chrysocephalum | reverse complement strand
AGGTGAGTGCCCACCTTGGAGAAGCACCCCCTGCTGTGGGCACAGGTAACACAGGTGAGGTGACACAGGTGACACAGATAACACAGGTAACAAAAATGAGGTGACACAGGTGGACAGGGGGTGACAGGAGGTGCCCCAGGTGTGCCCACCTTGGAGAAGTAGCCCACCATGTGGGCACAGGTAACACAGGTGAGGTGACACAGGTGACACAGATAACACAGGTAACAGAGATGAGGTGACACAGGTGGACAGGGGGTGACAAGAGCACACAGGGGGTGACATGGAGATGATCCAGGTGCCCCAGGTGTGGCCCAGGTGTGCCCACCTTGGAGAAGTATCCCACGATGTGCGCCCCGTGCCGATCCACCTCGGTGAGCAGGTAGAACACGAAGGGCTCCACGTCGAAGTAAAGGGTCTTGTGGTCCAGGAAGAGCTTGGCCAGCAGGCACAGGTTCTGGCAGTAGATCTGCCCGGGGCACAGGTGGGCACAGGTGGGCACAGGTGTGTCCCACAGGTGTGTCCCCCCCTCCCCAGGTGTGACCCTCCCCCCCCAGGCCGTACCTTGTGGTCCTTCCCGTCCACCTCGTAGACGGAGATGTTGCTCTTGCGGTAAATCTCCCGCCCCGGCGGCTGCCGCCACTGGCACTGCCCCTGCACAGGTGGGCACAGGTAAGGGGGGCACAGGTAAGGGGGGCACAGGTAAGTGGGCACAGGTAAGGGGGGCACCCAGGGTGCAGCCCGGGTACCCCCAAGGGGGTCCGAGTGTGCCCAGGTGTGTCCCAGGTAAGTCCGGGTGTATCCCAGGTGTGTCCCAGGTGTGCCCAGGTGAGCCCCAGGTAAGTCCAGGTGTGCCCAGGTGTGTCCAGGTGTGCCCCAGGTAAGTCCAGGTGTATCCCAGGTGTGTCCCAGGTAAGTCCGGGTGTATCCCAGGTGTATCCCAGGTGTGTCCCACCTCCTCCAGGTCTATCCCACCTCTCCCAGGTGCCCCCAGGTGTGTCCCACCTCCCCCAGGTGTATCCCAGGTGTGTCCCACCTCCCCCATGTGCATCCCAAGTATATCCCAGGTGTATCCCAGGTGCGTCCCAGTTCCCCCAGGTGTATCCCAGGTACGTGCCAGGTATCCCAGGTATATCCCAGGTGCCCCCCAGGTGTGTCCCACCCCCCCAGGTGCCCTGCAGGTGCGGGCAGGTACCAGGTGCAGGCGGTAGGTCCTCTCGAACTTCATGTACTTGAGGCAGAACTCGCAGATCCAGAGCTTGGGCTGCTTCCCGTAATCCTCCGGGAACGGGGAGAAATACCAGGCGTCGATCTCAAAGTGACCGATGTGGATCTTGTCCACGTACTTCACCTTCGTGATCTGCACACACAGGTGAGACACACCTGGGACAGGTGACACACACCTGGAGTACCCTAAACTGACCCCAAACTGACCCCAAACCCC
>NW_020904715.1:0-424 GCF_003984885.1 Neopelma chrysocephalum | reverse complement strand
ATGAGGCTCCTGATCCTCCAAACATTTATGCACCTGCTTAATGTCACCCACTGTGAATGTCTCTGGTGATCCTCGTGCGTGGGAAGTTAAATATTCCGGAATATCTGTGCCAGGTCGGGATCAGGGAAGATCAGGAAGGCTGTTCCAGCATGAAACACCGAGTGCTGGGTGTCAGAGATGGGCACAGAGATTTAAACAAAGCACCAGAGGAGGAAAATCAAGCTCAAAGAGACCTCAAAAAGATGTTTTAGCCCAGTTTGTCCTTCCTCCTTCCCCATGTTGAGACTCACCTGCTCCCATCCCTCACATTTGTCATGACACTCAACCCCAAACTTTTTGTGCCCCAATTTAAGGCTGTGATGTCTTATCCTACTGGGTGTGGAAAACAAGCAATTAAGAAAAGGTGGATGTCGAAATTCCGGCT
>NW_020904714.1:0-365 GCF_003984885.1 Neopelma chrysocephalum | reverse complement strand
CAAGGGTTTGGACTAGTTGACCTTTGAAGGTCCTTTCCAACCCAAACTCTTCTATGATTCTATGACTCTGTGATGGAGATGATGATGTTGATGATGATGATGATTGCATCCTTGATGCAAATCATCCTTGATGACCATTGAAGGTCCCTTCCAACTCAAACCCTCCTATGATTCCATGATCTGTGATGATGATGATTATTACAAGGGTTTGGACTAGTTGACCTTCGAAGGTCCTTTCCAACCCAAACCCTTCTATGATTCCATGACTGTGATGGAGGTGATGATGATGATGATGACGATTGCAAGGGTTTGGACTAGTTGACCTTTAAAGGTCCCTTCCAACCCAAACCCTTCTATGATTCCAT
>NW_020904713.1:0-639 GCF_003984885.1 Neopelma chrysocephalum | reverse complement strand
CCCCAAGACTCCCCCTTAGGCAGAATGTTAGAGACATGGGACGAAGCAAGATGGACTCGGAGAAAAAATAAGGCAACTATGATACAATTTTGCATATATGAATGGACAAAAGAACCAATAAAATTAGATTACCTTATCTGGCCCCAATTTGACTCTTTTGACAGCTGGATTTGTCAAGCCCTTAATATCTATGTCAATAAAAAAGAACCATTTAACCAAGAAGAAAGCGCTTATGCGGCATGTTGGTTAAAACCCATGAAACTCTTTCCAGTTACTGTAACCAGTAAAACAAACAAAAACGAGAAGAAGAAAAAAAGCCCAAATTGGGATCCAATAGAAGAGTGTTTAGACAACCCCCCTCCCTACAACCCAGATAGAAACCAAGTTAATGGAGCACAAGATCTAAACAGGACCCCTCCTCCTCCTCCTCCTCCTCCTCCTCCTCCTCCTCCTCCCCCTCCTAGCCTTCCTCCTAGTCCCCGTCAAACGCGAAGAAGAAGAAAAGAACAAGAGTCAGAAACACCAGGAAAACTCTATCCCCTCAGAGAAGTTCCAATGAACGGAGCACAAGGAGGGGTGGGATATGTAAACACTCCCCTTACCAGTACAGAAGTAAGGGAGTTCCGAAAGGAAATGAAG
>NW_020904712.1:0-686 GCF_003984885.1 Neopelma chrysocephalum | reverse complement strand
TGGCGGGAGAGGGGGTTGTTGGCGGGTAATTAATTCTCCCGGGGGGGGTTTAATTGGGTTGTTGATTGGGGTTTAATGGCAGGTGCTTGTTTTGGTTAATTGGGGTTGGTTACGGTTGGTTAATTAAGTGTCGCGGGTCAATTAATTAATTAGAGTCATCCTGTTAATTAATTAATCCATTGAGACCCTGGGATTAATCACAGGCGTCCTCTTAATTAATTAATCCATTGAGACATTGGAATTAATCACGGTTGGCCTGGTAATTAATTAATTGATTGAGCTACTGGAATTAATCATGGGCGGCCTGTTAATTAATTAATCGATTGAACCATTGGAATTAATCACGGGCATCCTGTTAATTAATTAATTGATTGAGTCATTGGAATTATTCACGGGCGGCCTGGTAATTAATTAATTAATTGATTGATTCCGTGGAATTAATCATGGGAGGACAATTAATCAATTGGGATTTATCACTAATTAAAAATTCAATCAGGCATTTAATGAATTAATCATGGTTAATGACAGACATACAGTTAATTAATTAATTAAAAAATCAGTCAGGCATTTAATGAATTAATCAGGGTTAATGACAGGCATCCAGTTAATTAATTATTTAGAAAATCAGGTGTTTAATGGATTAATCAGGGTTAATCACAGGTGGCCTGTTAATTAATGAATTAAAA
>NW_020904711.1:0-518 GCF_003984885.1 Neopelma chrysocephalum | reverse complement strand
TGGCGGGAGAGGGGGTTGTTGGCGGGTAATTAATTCTCCCGGGGGGGTTTAATTGGGTTGTTGATTGGGGTTTAATGGCAGGTGGTTGTTTTGGTTAATTGGGGTTGGTTACGGTTGGTTAATTAAGTGTCGCGGGTCAATTAATTAATTGCAGTTGTCCTGTTAATTAATTAATCCATTGAGCCACTGGAATTAATCACAGGCCTCCTCTTAATTAATTAATTGGTTGAGCCATTGGAATTAATCACGGGTGTCCTGTTAATTAATTAATTGATTGAGCTACTGGAATTAATCATGGGCGGCCTGTTAATTAATTAATCCATTGAGCCATTGGAATTAATCACGGGTGGCCTGGTAATTAATTAATTGATTGATTCCGTGGAATTAATCACGGGAGGACAATTAATCAATTGGGATTTATCTCTAATTAAAAATTCAATCAGGCATTTAATGAATTAATGAGGGTTAATCACAGGCCTCCAGTTAATTAATTAAGTACTCAGGTGTTTAATGAATTA
>NW_020904710.1:0-846 GCF_003984885.1 Neopelma chrysocephalum | reverse complement strand
TTAGCTGTTAACTAAAATTTTATGGGATCGAAGCCCATCTGTCTAGGTTGTCTAGAATAAGATTCTAGCTTAGTTAAAGTATCTGAGTTGCATTCAGGAGAGGTAGGTTAATATCCTACGAATCTTAGCAGAAACTAAGAGGGGTTGGCTCTTATTTAAGGCTTTGAAGGCCATCGGTTTAAATAACCTAAGTTTCTAAGGGATTGTAAGAACTATGGGGGATAGTGGTAAGAGTATGATTGATAGAGTTGTAAAGGTTGTAGTCAGTAGGTTGACTAGTTTGTTGGTTTGTCATTGTTTTATGTAGTTAGGGAAGTTTGGGGGTAATGTGATGGTTGCACAATAAGCGAGACGAAGGTAAAAGAAGAGTCCAAGTAGGGAGAGAAGGGTGATGATTGTTGCTATTATAGTTAATTCTTGTTTAGTGAGTTCTATAATAATTAATCACTTGGGTAAGAACCCTGTTAGGGGAGGAAGGCCTGCAAGTGAAAGGAGTGTAAGCATGAAGATTGAGGTTAATGAAGGAATTTTGGTCCATGTAGTTATTATCGTTGATAGTTTTAGAGTATTAGTTACATTAAGAGTGAAGAAGATAGCGGAGGTTGTTATAGTATATAGGTAGAAGGTAATTAAGGTAAGGTTAGGGTTGTAAATGAGAATGATAGTTATTCATCCTAGGTGAGCAATAGATGAGAAGGCTAGGACTTTACGAACTTGAGTTTGGTTTAGTCCTATTCAGCCCCCTAAAGCTGCAGAAGCAATTGCTATTAAAGGTAGTAGGGTTGGGTTAAGTGAAGGCGATGTGAGGTAAAAGAGGGTAGTTGGGGGAAATTTTATGATTGTAGC
>NW_020904709.1:0-304 GCF_003984885.1 Neopelma chrysocephalum | reverse complement strand
TCCAAAGATTTCCTCAAAATCCCTCAAAATGGGAATTTTCTGAGATTTTCTTGAGGAGCCTCACAAAAATTCCCCCAAACCCTTCCAAAAATTCCCCAATTCACCACAGATCCCCCTCCAAAATCACATCGATTCCCTCCCAATTGCCTTCAAATCCCCCAAGCCCCTTGAGGTTTGGCAATTCCAATTTGGGAATTTGGGGGATTCAGGGGGAAATTCAAGGGATTTGGGGGCATTCAGGGCGAAAATCAGGGAACTTGAAGGGGCTTTGGGGGGAAATTTGAGGGGATTCAGGGGGAAATTC
>NW_020904708.1:0-521 GCF_003984885.1 Neopelma chrysocephalum | reverse complement strand
TTTTTTTTTTTTTTTCCTAAAGCCATATGGCAGATTGATTTGTTCGGAGGTCTTTCAACTTCCCCAGCGTGGCTGTTGAACAGTATTCCTCTTTGATCTTGATTGAGGACTTTAATGTTGTTGTTTCTGCGCATTTCAATAGATCCATAAATATTTTACCAGTGGAATTCGCAAAAAAAAAAAAAAAAAAAAAGGAAAAATAAAGTTTCTCATAGAAATGCATCTGGGGCAACTCCAGCTCGCATCTTTCGCAGCAGAGGAGGTACGTGGGAACCGGGGCGGCGGTCGGCACAAGCGCCACGCCGCGCCCGGCACAACGCGGAGCCCGCCTTCCGCCCCGCTCTCCGCCCCGCGCTCCCGCAGCGCCCGGGGGCGACCGGCACCCCGCGCCCCAACTTTGCTCCGCGGAGACAATAGTGGCCGGCGTGTGCGTGCGGTCCCCGCACCGGCCACACCACGGCGGCCGACGGGGGACGCGCGGCGGCGGCGGCGGCGCTGGGGCGGGCGGGGCGCGGCGGGCG
>NW_020904707.1:0-366 GCF_003984885.1 Neopelma chrysocephalum | reverse complement strand
CCCCCCCAGTGCCCTCCCAGTCCAGCCCAGTGCCCCCAGTACAGCCCACTGTGTTCCTGTCCCAGGGTGCCAGGTGACCCCTCTTTGGGGGGGTTGGAAGGGATTTGAGGGGGGGCTGGGAGAGATTTGAAGGGATCTGGGGGGGGGTTGGATGGGGATTTTAGGGGCTTTGGGTGCATTTAGGGGAGTTAAAAGGAGTTTCGGGTTGTCAAGGGGGGAACTGGGGAAACTCAGAGAGTCTTGGGAACACCAGGAGGGTCTCAGGACTCACCTCCTTGTGGTGCTGCCCCTCGTCTCTCCCCCAGGCCCCTTTAAGTTGCCCCTAATGTCCCCTAACCCCCATTTTCCCTGTAATCCCCTCCCCCT
>NW_020904706.1:0-829 GCF_003984885.1 Neopelma chrysocephalum | reverse complement strand
ATCCAACTCCTGAGTGAGGGACTGAACCCACAATCCCAGTGTTATCATCAACATCTTGAGCTCATCTCAGGGTTTGCACAACACCCCCAGGACTGGGATTTTGGGATTGTGGCCAGGGTCACTTGGGAGGGAGAGGGGTTAAGGGACCCTGGGGGAATGGGGAAACTAGATGGGATTTTGGGAAAAGGTTCTTCCCCCTGAGAGTGGTGGGGCACTGGATGGGCTCCCCGGGGATGCAAGAGCTCAAGTGACATTTCAGAGATGTAACTTCACAGAATATGGAGTTGGAAGAGCCCCACAAGGATCACCAAAATCCAACTCTTGAGTGAGGGAGCGAACCCCCAATCCCAGTGTTATCACCAACCTCCTGAGCTCATCTCAGGCTTTGCACAACGCGGGGGTTTGGGTTTTTGGGATGGTGGTGGGGCTGTCCCTCCCTCGCGAACCCAGGAGTCGGGAGCGGATATCTCCAGGAGATTCCAGGATTCCCTGGAGTGTCAGGACCCCCACCAGGCCCCGAGCCCTACCTGTGTGCGTGCGCTTGTGCCGCTGCAGCTCGTCGGAGCGGGTGAAGCGCTTCCCGCACAGCACCCACGTGCAGATGAAGGGCCTCTCGCCCGTGTGCCACCGCAGGTGAGCCCGCAGGTGAGAGGTCTTCCCGTACACCTTCCCGCAGCCCGGGATGTGGCAGATGTGCTGCTTCTTTTTACCTGGATCCCCAGAGCTCCTGTAAAAAAAACAAAAAAGGGGAAGAGTTAGACCCGTCCCATGGAGGGAGAACTGAGCTCTGCACTGCCTGAGTCAAAAAAAAATCTGGATGAGTGAAAAA
>NW_020904705.1:0-338 GCF_003984885.1 Neopelma chrysocephalum | reverse complement strand
CTCCCACCCAGCCAAGCCTCTGCCCTCAGGGCCGGGGGGTCCAAGGGTTGAAGCCCCTCCTGTGCAGGCAGAGCTGCAGCAGAGCAGTGGGGCAGCTCTGCAGCCCCGGGCCCAGCTCCCTGAGCAGAGCACAGGCCTGGGAGCAGCTGCCCGGCCCTGCTGGGCTCTGGGAGGTGGCACAGCTGGCTCAGGGTGACCCTGCCCCGAGTGCCCGGCGGGCTCTGCCCCAGCCTCTCCCAGCCCCACCCTCCCTATGCTGGGCCTTGTTCCTCTCCTGTCTGTGCCGTGGTTCTTGTTCCCATGGTGGTGCTGTGGGGCTCTCTGGACAGGGCAGTTTG
>NW_020904704.1:0-453 GCF_003984885.1 Neopelma chrysocephalum | reverse complement strand
ACTCCTGTCACCAGAGGTAAGATCTCTGATCCTGCTGTTAGTCAGCTCCTGAATACCCACACAGGTTTCAGCTGGTTTTATTTGGGGCAGCCATTCCCAACTACAGCCATGCCTGTCACCTCTCAAACCTCAGCCAACCTGTGACAGAGCACCCACATCTATAGACACGATATGTCCAGAATATCCCTGGTGCCATCTGCTCCAAAACTTCCTATTCCTGTCTTCATATATGGACAACACGCATCCCGTTCCTTATTGCAGCAGTTGCTTGTCCTTGATGGTTTGTGTCCATCCTCATTCACCTCTCCTCCAGGTTAAGTAACTCAGTTGACTTCACTGTTCCTTTAGTTCATCACCAGACTCCTGATCCTTCTCACTGGGCTGCAGGACCCAGTGTGTTATCTCTCCAGCACACTCTGGCTGCAGAAACAAACCTGGATGCAGGAGCAGGAG
>NW_020904703.1:0-439 GCF_003984885.1 Neopelma chrysocephalum | reverse complement strand
TATTGATGGAGGGGCATAAACATAAGGCATACAGGCCAATGTGGTCAGCCATATGTTCCATTTATTATTTAATTAAGTCAACTTTTATACAGTTTAGTTTGTTTGGGGCACATGCTTACAACAAGGTGATTGGATAGCTCAGTCTGTGCACGCGTCTCATGTCTCCAGTTCATTGGACCTGATGTTCTGTCCACGCGGCCTGGAATCATACTTGGCATGTAGAGGCCTTCATAATTAGGAACTTTCTGAAATCTGCAGGTGCACCCTTATCTATACTTTCTCAAGGCTTTCTTGCTCTAAACATACTATGTTCTCAAACCTTATAATTAGACACACAGCTAACAAGTATAAACATTGCGTATTTTCACACAGTCTATAAGCATAAACATTACAGCTTACAGCTTCTAGTCATGTCAAGCAAGGCCTACAGAAATGCAAT
>NW_020904702.1:0-413 GCF_003984885.1 Neopelma chrysocephalum | reverse complement strand
GGATCCCCCTGTCCCCCCCCGGGCCCTACCGTTGAAGCGGTCGATGGCCTCCTGCCGCAGGGCCCCGGTGATGCCGCCGTCGATGCGCTCGTACTTGTAGCCCTCGTAGTCCAGGAAATCCTCCAGCAGGTCCAGCATCTTCGTCATCTGCGGGGCACTGGTCATACTGGGAGCACCCCCAGGGGCCAGGGCAGCCCCCATCGGGCACACTGGGAGCACCCAGGGGGCAAGGGAACCTCATACTGGTCAGACTGGGAGGATATGGGGCAGGGGAACCTCGTACTGGTCACACTGGGAGTGCCCAAGGGGCTGGGACACCTCGGACTGGTCACACTGGGAGGATATGGGGGTGCTGGGACAGGCACTGGGCACACTTGGGGGGTTATGGGGTGGATTTGGGGTCCCAGCTGGGA
>NW_020904701.1:0-349 GCF_003984885.1 Neopelma chrysocephalum | reverse complement strand
ATCCTACTTAACCCCCCCAAAACAACCCAAAATCCTCCTTAAACCTACACAAAACTCCCCAAAACTTCTCAGGTTCTTCCAACCCCCCCCCAGATCCTCTGCCCCTCCCCCAGACCACTCAGAAAGCCCCAAATGTATTGTGTGCCTTCCCTTTGCACCTGCTGTGCTGTTAAACCTGTGCTGGTAATGGGGTGTCCACACGGGTTTATACTGGTGTGAACTGGGGCAGATGGGGACACATGGGGCTCTCTGTGGTTTGTTATGGGGCAACTATGATCTTGTACTGGTCCATACTGGTTTATACTGGTCTGTACTGGGGCAGATGGAGGGAACTTGGAGGTCTCTATGG
>NW_020904700.1:0-328 GCF_003984885.1 Neopelma chrysocephalum | reverse complement strand
GGGGGGGGGAGATGAGGTTTCTGATGGCATTTGAGGGGATCTTGAGGAGGTTTCGACGTGTGAAAGGGTGGATTTCTGAGAGGATTTAAGGGGTTTTGAGGGGATTTTGGGGAGTCCCCTAAAGCCCAGCAGTGGGGTTCAGGTGGTCTCCCAGCTCCCCGGGAAGGGGTCCAAGGTCCAAAATCCGGGGAGGGAGATATACTGCATCCAGATAAGGGGATCCCAGTGCCCCCAGTATATCCTAATGACCTTGCAGTGACTCTCAGTATGACCCAGTAAGCCCCTCAGTGACCACCTAGTGTGTCCTAGTGATCTCCCACTGCCCCCC
>NW_020904699.1:0-358 GCF_003984885.1 Neopelma chrysocephalum | reverse complement strand
AGCTCGCCTGTCCTGCTGTGTAGCTTCTTCAGTGGCATGGGCCGGCCGGGACCCCTCCGTGCTGCTCACCAACCTCTGAGACCTCCCGGTCCCTCAGTGCCTCTCTTTTGAATACGGGATGGTGGGACCGCCTTGGTGGGGCTTTTTATTCTATTTTTTGTGTTCTCTAATTGTATTCACACCTCGCCCTCCCCTCGGCGCAGCCATTTGACGACACCCAACAGCGGGTCCCTCGATGCAGCTCTTTCGGTGACTCGGGGCGGCTCTTTTAGTGTATTTTATTCTATTCTCTCTCTTTTATCTCATTCTCGCCTCCCTCGCCACACCCCGGGCGACTGTTTCACCGCCGCCACTCCTC
>NW_020904698.1:0-469 GCF_003984885.1 Neopelma chrysocephalum | reverse complement strand
CCAACCCTCTGCCGCGGCAGGGGCAGTCGGAGCGGGTGACACAGGAGCCGGGGGGGTTGGGATGTCTCCAGAGAGAGGGGAATCCACGCCCTCCCTGGGCAGCTGTTCCAGGGCTCTGAACACCCTCCATGGGAAGAAGTTCCCCCCTTGAGGTGGGACTTGTTGTGGTTCAGTTTATGGCCATTGCTGCTCGTCCTGTCGCTGGGTGCCTCCAAAAAGTGTCTGGCACTGCCCTCAGAGACCCCTTGGATATATTTGTGTGGATTGATGAGATCCCCTCTCACATGGGGTATTTGTATGGACCAATGAGATATTTGTGTGGATTGATGAGATCCCCTCTCAGATGGGATATTTGTATGGACTGATGAGATCCTCTCTCAGATGGGATATTTATGTGGATATTTGTATGGATTGATGAGATGCCCTCTCAGTCTTCTCCTCTCCAGACTGACCAGGCCCAGCTCCCTCA
>NW_020904697.1:0-735 GCF_003984885.1 Neopelma chrysocephalum | reverse complement strand
CCCATGTCCTCCTGCCCATCCCTTCCCAGAGCTTTCCCTCTGGGACAGCCCAGAGCTGACCCAGGCCCCAGACCAGCATGTCTGTCCACAGTTGTCCCTGTTCCCACTCCAGCCCTGTGGGGAAAGAAGGGGGCTGCCACTGAACAGGATTTGGGAAAATCTCACCTCCTGAGGTGGGAGAACAATGGGGGACCTGGGCAGTGGGAACAGCCCCGTGACTGGGATCTCCAGGCACTGGAGGCACTGGGGAGCACTGGGCAATGTTGGGCACCTGGAGACAAGGGGTGGGCTTGGAGAATTGCTCAGATGTGGCAGCTCCCAGATCCAGCCCACCCCATTTCCCAGCACTGCAGGCCCCAAATGGGTCCAGTTTCCAGCCCCAGAGCAGAGCCCAGGGGGGAAGATCATCCATTCCAGTGAGAATTGTGCCAGGAGAAGAGCTCCTCAAGCTACAAATATAATCCATCTAAAGCTTCTAATGGAAGCCACACCTTTACTCTTTCAGCTACTTGACCTCCCAGTTAGGTCTATATTTTGTGGGTGTCACCAGTTTGGTTGCCTGGGGCCATTAAGAGTCGATGAGCTGGAGTGGGGACGAAGGGCGGGGCTGGCCTGGCTGTGATGTGATCTGGCTCTTGTGACATCACAGGGATTGTGTCACAATGGGGGCAGCTAGAGATGGCCCCAGCAGGTAACGCTGCCCCAGTCGAGCCTGGACAAGTGGTGAGTGCACAC
>NW_020904696.1:0-1163 GCF_003984885.1 Neopelma chrysocephalum | reverse complement strand
TATCATTTCCATACGGGATAATCTGCAAATAAGACTCACCTACCCGCATAACTTTGGAAATGTACTCAGTAAACATGAATGCAATTCTGATGAATGTTAGCACACCTTCACTCTAAATAGAACAGTTTCTGGGATATGTCAATGGACAACTAAAAAGTGTATTTAGTCAGGAGATTTATAATTAAGGCTACATCAAGTATCCCAACTACTAAACCTCCTGCCACACCATTGACTAAAGCCACCACCACCTCGACAACTTCCCCGAACTGTGGGAATAGAAAAATTATCAAGCATGGTGGCAGTTAGTGAATTTCACTTACAATACGTTAGGAGCCATACACCAAAACATGATTGTCAGACCTATTGACCATAATGTTTGGGCAAGTTATGATCACACCAAGAAAAAGTGGCAGTCAGTTAGTACCGAGGCTTGTACTCCTAGGGGACAATTAGGATATATCTGTGAAAATGCTGTAGCAGAAAATGAAGATTTATGCTTAGATACTGAGAATAGTGTGTGTACCTTTGAAATGCCTCCCCATGCTAAAGTCCAATCACAAGTCTATTACGTAGGAAATAGGTGTGCATGTGTTAGGACCTTTTGTGTTAATTTTACCGTAGATGTTTGTCATGAAGTTGCGAATGGTACCAATTTTTACAATTGATTGAAGCTGATTATATGATTTATCATGATGTGCCAAAATTACAGATAGGAATGAACATTAGTCTTTTCAAAGCAATGCTTAGACATCCTGACATAGAAAAACTAAGTCCAGGAAGTGAACAGAACAACTCGGCAAATGCTCTGGCAAGTGGAACATGACACAGAAAAAATAAAAACTGTTTTAACCAAAGTGGAAAAGGTGGGAGAACACCACTGGTGGGACATCTTTATAGGATACTCCCCCGCAGCATCACAGGTGTTTCACTACTTAATACATCCAGTAATAGTTGTTGTAGCCAGCATAATACTGATGATGATCTTCAATGTTTGGCTATGGTACAAAGTAAGTACTACATTTAAAAAGATACAAATAGTGTGGGCAGTGATGCATATCTATCAAAACCCATTGGAACTTGACGAAGGAATTCGTAAGTTATAAGTAAAAAGGGGGAATTGAAACAGGAGGGTAAGCCCAAAAGAGTTAACTAAGAAACTTGGG
>NW_020904695.1:0-1308 GCF_003984885.1 Neopelma chrysocephalum | reverse complement strand
CCCCTGGAGAATGAAGTGTTCAGTTGCAATCCTGATTTTTCTGTGACGTGTTTACTACACTCGCATTACCTGTCTTTCTTCCTGCTTCTGTTTTTAGTTAATGTGTATCAGTACAAGTGTAGAATTAGCATGTTCCTCCTGAGGCAGAAACCTGAACTGTGACCATCTAGTTCCAGGTTTGTTCTGGACACTTACATGTGGGAACAAGCTGTTATAGGTAAATAAACCAAATCAAAATTTAGCAGCAATATTTATTGTGAGATTTATATAAAGTGCAGATAAGCAAATCAGCGCGCTGGGTGGCCTGAGGAGACCCCTGCTCCCCACAAGCCCAATAAAAACAAACAGCAACTTTTATACTTTTCCAACTCCCCTCCCATAGTCACTTGTTAGCTCTTGATTGGGGTTGTGTTCGTGGGCTTTGTTCTGGTTGGTTCTGTTATAGGCCCATTTTGATTGCCAGGGACTTTCCATCAATAGCTTTAATTAGCCCAATGTCCTTGGAGCCGAATATGGGAAGGTGTCCAGATGGTCCAGATGTTCTCCTTGGCTCTTCTTTATCATTTCCATCCTTGACCCTCTGATCCTCGTTCTCTTCTTCTTTTCTAATGAGTACACTTAAACAATATTTTTAGAAAAGCAGGATATGGTATACATGCTCAGTAAAACAAGATACTTTATCTTTGCCAACTAGGTAGGGAACTGCCAGTCGCAAGATAGTCAACTTACAGCAGTTAACTATTCCACAGCTTACAACTCCCCAGTCCCAACAAAGCATTAGCTATAATATACAAAAAAAATACAATATATATATATTTTGACGAGTAAATTTTACTATTGCTTACTTATTACAAAGCTGAGCCAGATGCACCTGCATTCAGTTAATTAGAGTCAAAAGGGAGTGTTTCAGCTGTGGAGCTGAATCCTCCCCAAATTGAAGACCACACCCCTAACTCCGCCTAAACTCCACCTGTTATGAATATTAAAAATGTATATTGCAATATTATGAATATTCATGTTGTATGATGCAATTGCTTGACAAAAATTGTATAAAAGGTCCAGCTATGAGTTGCAGGAACAAAGCAGTTTGTCCAGAGAGATCTGGCTGCTTCCCGGCGCTGAAAATAAACATACCTCCTGCTTAAAGGCTACAAACTTTGTCTCTGAGCAGTTCCTCCGTCCGTGCCTTGTTTGGGGGCATAAAATTGGCATCATTGGAACTCAGAGACTCAGACACCAGTTGCCACCAGGAGCAGCCCAACGAGGGCACTGTTGGTTTCTGTGAGCTCAGGCCATGGGCTGTGTGTC
>NW_020904694.1:0-386 GCF_003984885.1 Neopelma chrysocephalum | reverse complement strand
GGAGGGCTGTGTTGGGTGGCACAAAGAGCAGAGATGTTTTTGTGCAGTGGACAGGGTTTTGATTCTGTGACTGACCCTTGTTTGATCCCTTTGGGTTTCAAGACTGGATTCTTCTGTCCCTTGGTCACTGATAGGGCTCCCACAGAGTAGGGTTGAAGTGCCTCACCTGCAATATTGGGGTAGTTTGGGGTACCACTGTATCAGATAGATATTAAAAAACCATTAGAGAATGTCCATGAGGATGGTGAAGGGTATAAGGGGAGGCCTTATGAGGAGTGGCTGCGGTCACTCAGTCTGTTCAGCTGGAGAAGAGAGTGAGGGGAGACCTCACTGCAGTTCCAACTTCCTTGTGAGAGGACGAGGGGGAGCAGGCACTGATGTCTTCC
>NW_020904693.1:0-2544 GCF_003984885.1 Neopelma chrysocephalum | reverse complement strand
GGGGACACCTGGGGGGGTTGGGGACACCTGGATCCCGGGGACATTGGGGACAGGGTGGTTTGGGGCCCGAGGTCTGAGCCTTTTGAAAATTCAGGATTAACATGGAACAGCAGGGAAAACGATCATTCCCCCCAAATCCTCCGGAGCGAAACCCATCTCCATGTTTTGTTGGGAAGGAGCCTCTGGAAAGAGGCCACAGGGGCAGAGGAAGAGTCTGGGCTCCCCCTGGGGAGGTTGGAGCTCTCAGCACTTCCATGGAACTTCCCAGCCTTTCCATGGAGCTTCCCAGCCTTTCCTTCCCCCTCTGCCAAGACACTCCAATAAATCTCTTTTTATTTGGTTTTGATCCCCAGCTCTGACACAAAGGGTAGTGGGAGCAGCGGGAGCAGCAGGAGAGTCCCTCGGGAATTCTGCGGGATCTGGGAGCTGCTTCATCCCCGCTCTGCCCACCGAGGGCACCTTCCGGTTGTTCCCAAGGAAGGGACCAGCCCTGGGGCGGAGCCTCCTGCTCTGGAAGCTCCTCCTCGTCTCCTCCACGTGGGTTTGGGGTTTGTTGTGTTCCACAGGGGAATTCCAGGAGAACGGAGGAATCCTGTGGTTGGGTGGGAAGGGGAGTTAAAGCTCATCCCATCCCACCTTTCCATGGGCAGGGACATCTCCCACTATCCCAGGGGGATCCAGCCTGGCCTTGGAAACTTCCAGGGATGGAAAAATCCACAGCTCCTCCGGGAAATCCATTCGGGGCCTCCCCACCCTCTCAGCCAGGAATTCCTTCCCAATCTCCCATCTCTCACTGCCCTCTGGCAGTGGGAAGCCATTCCCTGTGTGCTGTCCCTCCAGCCCTTGTCCCCAGTCCCTCTCCAGCTCTCCTGGAGCCCCTTCAGGCCCTGGAAGGGGCTCCAAGGTCTCCCTGGATCCTTCCCTTCTCCAGGGGAACATTCCCAGCTCTCCCAGCCTGGCTCCAGAATCAAGGAATCCTGGAATGGTTTAGGTTGGGAGGGACCTTAAATCCCATCCAGTCCCACCTTTCCATGGGCAGGGACACCTCCCACCATCCCAGGGAGATCCAATCTGGCCTTGGACACTTCCAGGGATGGGAAAATCCACAGCTCCTCTGGGAATTCCATTCCAGGAAATGGCCTGGAGGGCATCTCCTCCTGTCCAGGAGAGTCTGCTCTGCCACGGAGCCAGGCTGGGAGAGCTGGGAATGTTCCCCTGGAGAAGGGAAGGATGCAGGGAGAGCTTGGAGCCTCTTCCAGGGCCTGAAGGGGCTCCAGGAGAGCTGGAGAGGGACTGGGGACAAGGGCTGGAGGGACAGACACAGGGAATGGCTTCCCACTGGGAAAGGGGGATTTAGGTGGGATATTGGGAAGGAATTCCTGGCTGAGAGGGTGGGGAGGCCCTGGGATGGGTTTCCCAGAGGATGCCCCTGGATCCCTGGGAGTGTCCAAGGTGGGGTTGGATCCCCCTGGGATGGTGGGAGTTGTCCCTGCCCGTGGCAGGGGGTGGGACGGGATCATCTTTAAGGTCCCTCCAACCCAACCCATTCCAGGATTCCACGATTTCTTCCACCTTTATCCAAGGTGCCTCTCACCGGCTCCGTGAGTCCAGGGAAGCTCTTCCCGGTGCTGAGCAGGGAACAGGGATTATCTCCCGGCCTGTTTTCCGTTGGGTCCTTTTGATTCCCGGGAAGAACTAATTGCCCCAAATGAGACGGTCGGATTAGCGGCGGAAAATTGCTGGAATTGCTCCATGGGGAATTCCGGCGGGAGACAGAGATCCTGAGACAGGTTCAAAGCACCCCATGGACTGGTGGAATGGTGACTCACCAGCAGGAACTGGTGCAATTTCCAGACCATCCAATTCATTAGGGAGTTTCTAACGGGGAGCGATGGGAAACCCTAATTATTAGTTCCAATTAGGGCAGAGTTTTGGTGTCCTCGAAACGAGGCCCAGGGCCAGGCTGGGACAGCAGGGACACCTCCAGACCCTCTGGAGTGTTCTATAATTGATTATTGGTTTGGGAAACATTTGGCTTTCCTTAAAAAAAATAAATAAAAAAAGAAAACCTCAATACTTCCTGATTTGGGACTTTTAAAATAAGTGGGAATTTCTCTTCCAAAGGTGAGGATGGTGAGGGAGGGGACAGGGAAAGCTGGGAGGTCTCGTGTCCCCCCGTGGTCACCTCGTGGTTGTGCCATCAGAGAGGCCCGGGGGGAGCTGCAGAGGCTCCTCCAGAAGGCCAGGGATGAGCTGTGGGATTCCCGGGAGCTGTGGGATTCCCAGGAGCTGTGGGATTCCTGGGAGCTGTGGGATTCCCAGGAGCTGTGGGATTCCCAGGAGCTGGGGGATTCCTGGGAGCTGTGGGATCCCAGGAGCTGTGGGATTCGCAGGAGCTGTGGGATTCCTGGGAGCTGAGGGATTCCTGGGAGCTGAGGGATTCCCAGGAGCTGTGGGATTCCAGGATGCTGAGATTCCAGCCCCCAGTCTCTGCTGGAGGGTGGGGCAGCAGGTGGGTGACACCACACACACACACACACACAC
>NW_020904692.1:0-306 GCF_003984885.1 Neopelma chrysocephalum | reverse complement strand
AAAGGCTGCTGCTGTCACCGTGTGCTGTACCTGGGTGAGGGAGAAAAGTTACATGGTGTTTCTGAAAGTAAGGGAGACCCCAGCACCTCCTCACTACCTCCCTGACTCCACCTGAATGCTCCTCCTTTGCCAAAGGCAGGTCGGAGGGCACCTGGGACCAGAAAAGGTCGAGCCTTAATTGATGAGCCTCGTATTACTAGGAGATTACTGATGAGGACAGCTAAGGACCATCAAACCTAATTGGCAGGTGGCTCCAGCACTCTGAGGCTGCACACATTCTCTGCAAAGTAAAAAACCAACGGCAAA
>NW_020904691.1:0-668 GCF_003984885.1 Neopelma chrysocephalum | reverse complement strand
CTCTGCCACTGCAGCAGGGAGGGACGAGGGGCAGCCCCAGCACCCCCACACTGATGGGGCACTGCCTGGTTGGCCAAGGGCTGTTGTGTAAGTAGCAATAAGGGCATGTCCCACCCACCAGCAGGGGTATAAAACCAGGGTGCTTAGGGCAAAGTAGCATTCCCTGTTCCCAAAGGCATCTGGATACAAGCTATTCCTGTTGAGGTTTGCTGCTGTCTGAACACCAAGACCTTCATCAGGTAGGTGACTGTGGGGTCACTTTCTGGAAAGCTGCCCATTCAGGTTCTCAGATCAAAGCCCATCTGCACAGACTCACCTAAAGGACAAACAGCTGGAAGTATCCAGGTGTGTTATTAGGTCATGAGAGATGTCTGGGAAAGAGCATAAAAGCCTTCGTATGAGTCTAAGAGCTGAGAACATGTGGGAGGTGAAACTAAGCTTTCCTAAGTAGAGGAGAGACTGGAAAGATGTCTTGATGCTTCAGGAGAGACCCTTGTGTCTTTGTTGGGCAAATAGAGACTTTCTCTAGCAAAGTAGGGAGATGCAGTTCCAACAGCAGTAGGGAGATTTCCCATCATTTCAGGTTTTCCAATTAACTCCAAAGGTTAATTTCTGTTTCCATTTCTGGGCACCAAGACACTTCGCTGCCCTCTGGCTCATCCCTGGAT
>NW_020904690.1:0-740 GCF_003984885.1 Neopelma chrysocephalum | reverse complement strand
GAGTGTTAATATGTGTTGAAACCAAGAGTGGGAGATCTATTGGTGCTATATTTATGTAATAATAATATTCTATCAAGTGAACTACCTCTAAAATATAAGTCTGCATTAATAAAAAAATTATGTAGTTGTCTATTAAAAGATGAAGGTCAGCTCTAACAGGGTCTGGGGCAGACAGTCTTGATGTCATGTTGACCTAAAGATGTCCCTTAAGGGGACAAGGGGAGACACTAAGAGAGATTTATATGTGCTATGTTTATATAGAAAGATAATATTAGATGAAATAAATTCTATATCTATGTGCTATAGTAAATATCTCTAGGTCCTATTAGTTATAAATATCTATATACTAAAGAAAAAATTCTAAATTGATATCTAAAAAATTTCAGGTCAGGTCCAACTGGGTGTGCACAACGCTGACCTAAAGATGGCCCTTCAGGGATCAAGAAGGAATAGGGTCTGGGATGAGGAGATTCTCCACCCAGGCCACCACAAACACAAGGAGGAATAGTGCTGATGCCTCTGGCTTGATCCCTGAGGGGCCATCTTTAGGTCAGCGTTGTGCACACCCAGTTGGACCTGACCTGAAATTTTTTAGATATCAATTTAGAAGTTTTTCTTTAGTATATAGATATTTAGAACTAATAGGACCTAGAGATATTTACTATAGCACATAGATATAGAATTTATTTCATATATTATCTTTCTATATAAACATAGCACATATAAATCTCTCTTAGTGT
>NW_020904689.1:0-544 GCF_003984885.1 Neopelma chrysocephalum | reverse complement strand
CAAATGGCTTGGATTGCTGCCAGTTATATTTCTGTCTGAACTTTTCAGGGATTTCAACTGAGCTCCTATCTTTGGAATTTGGAGCACTCCGTACTGAATCACTTTCCCGAATGGGCAGGCGGCGGCGGGCACGGCTGGGCAGGCAAGGCAAGGCACGGCGGTGCCAACAGCGCACGGAGGCAGCGCACGGCGGCGGGGGGGGGCCGTGGCAGCGGCGGGCGGAAACGGCGCGGCTTCTGGCTAAGGGGTGACTCCCGGGTCGACGCGAGGACAGGAAAGGTGGGAGGATCGGCTCCATGCGGCAGGACAGCGGGGCCGGGTACGGCTCCAGGCGGCAACAGGGCAGCAGCTTTAGAAGCGGCGGCGGGAAAAACGGCAGCAGGGGGGGTGGTGGAGAGCTCGCCGTGGGGGGAGGCACAGCTGGCAGTGGCCTCCCTGGCGTCCTGCATAGAGTTAGAATGACGATCGGGCAGAAGCCTGCACTTTGAAATTCACCAGCAGCACAATTGTTGAGATAATGAATATAAACTGAAAAACTGACTCG
>NW_020904688.1:0-909 GCF_003984885.1 Neopelma chrysocephalum | reverse complement strand
CTGTTCCCGGGGTGACTCTGGCTGTTCCCATTCCTGTTATCCCGGGGTGACTCCAGCCATTCCCGGCCATTCCTGTTCTCGTTCCCATTCTCCCAGGGTGCCTCTGGCCATTCCCATTCCTATTCCCATTCCCATTCCCGTTCTCTTGGCGTAACTCCGGTTGTTCCCATTCCCGGGGTGACTCCGGCTGTTCCCATTTCCATTCCCGTTATCCCAGGATGACTCTGGCCATTCCCATTCCCATTCCTGTTTCCACTCCAGGGGTGACTCCAGCTGTTCCCATTCCCATTATCCCAGGGTGACTCTGACCATTCCCATTCCCGTTCCCATTCCCATTCCCTGTTTCCATTGCCAGGGTGACTCTGACTGTTCCCGTTATCCCATTCCCGTTATCCTGGGATGACTCTGGCCATTCCCATTCCCGTTCCCATTCCTGTTCTCATTCCCATTCCCGGGGTGACTCCGGCTGTTCCCATTATCCCATTCCCGTTATCCCGGGGTGACTCGGGTCATTCCCGTTCCTATTCCCGTTCCCATTCTTGTTCCTATTCCCATTGCCATTCCCATTATCCCGGGCTGACTCCAGCCATTCGGATGATCCCGTTTTCCCATTTTCTCCTTCCCAGTGGACGAGGAGTTTACTCTGGTGTCAGAGCAGCTGTTCCCATTCCCATGATCCCATTATCCTGTTTTTCTCTTCCCAGTGGACGAGGAGTTCATGTTGGTGTCAGAGCAGCTGTTCCCATTCCCATTATCCCATTATCCCATCTATTTTCCCAGTGAATGAGGAGTTTACTCTGGTGTCAGAGCAGCTGTTCCCATTCCCATTATCCCATTATCCTGTTTTTCTCTTCCCAGTGGACGAGGAGTTTGCGTTGGTGTCGGAGCAGCTGTTCCCATTCCCATTCC
>NW_020904687.1:0-548 GCF_003984885.1 Neopelma chrysocephalum | reverse complement strand
TGACAGTGGTGGGACCAGACCCTGCATGTCCCTGTGCCCCCACACATGCCCTGCCTGGCAGCCTGCCTGCCCCTCTGTGTCTTTAGGTGTGCGTCCCTCTCTTTTTTTGTCCTGTAGGTGCAGAGAACAATATATAACTGTCAAGATTATAATGACTTTTTATAGGAAGTGAAATTAGGCAGGTTCTTCCTTGGTCTTCTCTATTAGCTCCTTTCACCTTGGTAAGTCATGCTTTTAAATCTCATGTTATTTTTTGCCCTCCCTTGGGATACTTCCAGGTTATGTCTTTCCTGTGGTGAGATTAGCACCATTGGTTTGGTGAGCTTCCTTCACAGGTGGCCCTGGGTGTGAGTGTCCTGCCAGGGGACACATCCACACGTGTCTGGCTCACCTATACTATTGTGGCTCCTCTCCTGTGCTCTCCCATCGGTGTCACAGGGGCGGCAGGACCGACCCCTGCCCCGCGACCCCGGGCAGAGCCGACCTGCGGCCTGGGTGATGGGCCCGCTGCTCTCCGAGGGACAGGGTCCCACCGGAGCCCGGGGGGG
>NW_020904686.1:0-570 GCF_003984885.1 Neopelma chrysocephalum | reverse complement strand
CTGCTGTACCACTTCCCACTCACCTGTCTCTCCTGTCTCACCTGTCCCTGTCTCACCTGTCCAGGTACTTGCTGTACCACTTCCCACTCACCTGTCTCACCTGTCCTTGTCTCACGTGTCCAGGTACCTGCTGTACCACTTCCCACTCACCTGTCACACCTGTTCGTGTCTCACCTGTCTTTGTCTCACCTGTCCCGTCTCACCCGTCCAGGTACCTGCTGTACCACTTTCTCCTCATCTGTCTCACCTGTCCTTGTCTCACCTGTCCTTGTCACACCTGTCCCTCTCTCACCTGTCCCCTCTCACTTGTCTCACCTGTCCCTCTCACTTGCCCAGGTACCTGCTATACCACTTCCCGCTCACCTGTCACACCTGTCACACCTGTCTCACCTGTCCCCTCTCACCTGTCCCGTCTCACCTGTCCTTGTCTCACCTGTCCCTGTCTCACCTGTCCCGTCTCACCTGTCCCCTCCCCCACCCAGGTACCTGCTGTACCACTTCCCGCTCACCTGTGCCCTCCTGGGGGTCGTGGGCAATTGGACCCTCCTGGCTCTGCTGACCCTGGGGGGG
>NW_020904685.1:0-334 GCF_003984885.1 Neopelma chrysocephalum | reverse complement strand
GCTGGAGAAGGCCTACATCAAGGATTGTGTCACCCCCAACGAGTCAGGGAACACCCCAAATCCATGGGATGGGATGGGATTGATGGGATGAGATGGGATTGATGGGATGGGATGGGATTGATGGGATGGAACAGGATGGGATGGGATGGATTGGGATGGGATGGATTGGGATGAGCAGGATCCCCCCATGGCCCCACTCCCTGTGCCCCCATTCTCACTCCAGACCCTGGACAGCAAGGACTGTGTGTCCCCCAACGAGTGAGGGAGCTGGGAACATCCCAAATTGCTGGGATGGGATGGGGTGGGATGGGATGGGACGGGATGGGATGGGATG
>NW_020904684.1:0-4935 GCF_003984885.1 Neopelma chrysocephalum | reverse complement strand
TGTGGGGAAAAGGGATTTTCTCTCCTGCTTCTGAGGGAGTTCCTTACCCGTGGAGGGTGGAACCATTGTTTCATTGTCTCAGGTTCAGTGAGCATTTGGCATGTAAATCACCCTCTCTTTGTAAACTCTTCTTATTTGTATTGTTGCTGTTACTGTTGGTTCTATGATCTCATTGCTGTTTCCAGTGAATTGTTCTTCTCTCAACCCATGATCTTTGCCTTTTGTGCTTTCAGCCAGAGGTGGGGGCAGGGGGAGTGAGCAGCATCTGCTTTGGGAGAGTCTGGGTGGGAGCACTTGATTGGGGAGCACCATTCCTAAAACATGACACATGCTGTCACACCAGATCGTCCATTCAATGGAGATCCAGCAGGCATGGACCTTCCCAAGGGAAGGCTTCACCCCAACAGAATTGGTCAGGAGGGAGACTTCAGTCCAGGTGGTGGGTTTGTTGCCTAAAATCAGCTCTTGAAAGAAACCTCCAAGACCAAATTTGTGAGTCACTGAAGTGACTCCAGCACAACAGGTTCCCTGGGAATCAGTTCCCAAAGTGCACCCAGAGGGATCCTCACTACAGCTGATCTGTCAGCATGACATCATTATTCCTTTTTGGTTCCCCACATTCCTGTTCCATATTCATGACATTTCTCAACACTTATTAGCATGCATGCTTATCCTTTTAAGATCTCTGAGGGGCTTCATTGGGGATCTCTGGTGGTCATCTGCATCTGGAGCCCCCAAAGTTCTGAGTGACTGCCTTATGACCTTCTTTCAGACAATACCTCTGGTTCTACATCAACCCAGCGTTGCCTGCTTGGCTGCTTCAGCTCCTTTCTTCATTGATTCCCCACCTTGCTTGGCTGCTTTCTTTCAGTCAAAGCACAGGAATTTTCTCTGGGACCTTCTGCTGCAAACACTATTAGTTCTTGTTCCATCTCTAAACCCCAAGATCCCATTGCAACAAGTGCCCAGCCCCTCCTCCTGGAGAAAAGGTGTGCCCAGGTTGATGATCTGTTATGTCAGGAGCAGGGAAGAGTTCAAAGGCTGTGCAGTATTAGAGGAGCTGAGGTGGATGCAGGTGGGTGGGTTTAGAACCAGGTTTCTGGGACTGTCAGCACTGAGAACGAGGCACCTCAGATCTGGTGGCCCACAAAAGCAGGACTCTGCTGCAGTCTCCACCCTTCAGCATCACAACCAAACCCGGAATCAACACTTGAACAGCTGGAGACACCCCTGAGCAAGGTCTGCCAGGAGAAAGTGCCCCAGCAGAACACAGCAGACCCCCTAAAAGAAAGGATGAGTGCTCCCAGTGGGGGACTGCGTGAAGGGACACTGAGGCACTCATCTGCCAGCCCTGCAGGGAGTCACCAGAGCTCTCCCCCCTTCTGGCAGCTGAGCTCGGAGAGGTTGCTGAGAGGGTGCCACAGCCTGTCAAGAGTTTCCCCACACCAAGGGAAGGTGTCCCCTGGCCCCCTGGGAGAAAACCAAGGTGGCAGCCATTCCCAGGCTGCTAGCTCCATGTGTTTTCCCCAGACAAAGGCAAAGGGGCAGGGGGCTCCCACAGCAACTCTTTCCCTTCCTCCAGCCCAGAAAACTGTGGGAAAATAGGGACAAAAGCTCCACTGCCCTGGGGGTTGGTTCTGTGTGGCAGCTGGGGCTCAGCCACGGGCAGCTCTGCAGTGGCTCCTCTCTCTCTCTGGGCACTGTGGGGTCGCTCCGAGCTCTCCTTTTGGGCTTGGCTCAGGGCACTGGGGGTTACCCCTGCTGCTCCCTTCCCCGGGGCCGCCTCCCACAGCACTGCTGTCTTCCAGCTCCTTCTCGAGTCCTCATTTCACTGCTTTGTTCAGCTCCACCTGTTGGAGCTGTGTCTCCAAGGGATGAGGGGGGGACTGCTGGTGGTGGCAGGGACTGGAACCGCAGGGGTTGATCCTGACACCTTTGTGCTGGAGAGTGGGAGGAAAAATGACACACTTCTGGATTCTAGTGCTCGGCTTTTCCTGCCAAAAAACACCCCCAAGATATGACGTGTACGATATTGAATATCCGGTGCTAAAACTCCATCTCCTGTCTCTGAATCCAGGATATTACCCACCACTTAGTCTACACCAGTTTTGAGTGAGCAGAGTACAGTGCAGAGGGGCTGGATGGCCTGGAGAGCACAGCTGGGACTGGGAGTGTGTCTGGGGGACCACCCCATGGAGCTTCTCCCTCCCCTCCTCTGGGCAATGGCCCCCCCTGCCCTGAAGCTTCCAGCCCACGTGTGACCTCATCTAACACTTGGATTTGGCTGCTCTTCCTCCTGCCAGCTGTAGGGGGTGAGAAGAGCCCCCGAGCGCTGCAGGAGCCTGGATCTCCCCAGGCTGGATGCTCAGAGCCCTCCTGGCTCAGCAGCACCACAGGCACCTCCAGCCTGCTGGGAGGGCACTTGGGGACAGCAGGCACAGAGCAGTGGCCCTGCTCTGGGTGTCCAGGCTGCACACTGGGGTGAGGGAGAGGGCTGGCTCCTGCCCTGGCTCTTGGCCCAGCTTTCTCCTGCTGCCAAGGGGTTCATGGTGGAGATGTTTGCAGGGCATGTGCTGCCTCCATGGCTCAGCTGGTAAATGGGGGACAGCACTTGCTGGGCTTTGCAGCACAGCTCTGTATTCTCCAGGCAGTTGTTTGTGTTCCCTGGGGCTGATGGCCTCATCCCCACTCATAGGGAACTCAGGGGGGTCCACTCTGCTTTGTCCCATCACTCTGAAAGCCACAAAATCCAGCAGGGTGAGAGGGCAGCTGTTGCCAGGTGGCTCTGCTCCCTGGAGCTGGGAGACGGTCTGGGAAAGCAGGACTGGGGACAGGCTGGCTTGGGAGGAACCACAGGAAAAGACACAGACACACAGATACACAGACACACAGGCACACAGATACACAGACACACAGATACACAGACACAAATACACAGACACAGAGACGCACAGACACAGACACAGAGACAGACACAGACACACAGACATAAAGACACATGCAGACACACAGACACACAGGTACACAAACATAAAGGCACAGACATACTGACACACAGACACACAGACACAGACAGAGACACAAACGCAGAAGCAGAGACACACAGACATAAAGACACAGACGGACACACAGACACAGACACACAGACACAGACACACAGACACACACAGACACACAGACACACAGACATAAAGGTTAGGTGTGGGAGTTACCTTGGCTGAACACCAGGTGTCCATCAAGGCTGCACTGATTCCCCCCCAGAGAGAAAAGGGGGGATGGAAAAAAACCGTAAAAACCTGGGATTTACTAAGAAAGGCAGTTTTATGGTTACGCAGAGAAAAAAGGAAAAAAAACTAGTAACACTACGGACACAGAGGCAAAGGAAACTAACAATAAAAGTCTACTTCCCACAAGAAGCGAGGATCCCCTGCCACAAGGAGCTGTTCCCAGCAGCTCTCCTGGAAGAGGAGAGCCAGCAGCTTCTTCCTCGCTTTTTTATATCTGAGCTGAGGTAAAATGTTATGGAATATCTCATTGGTCCATATACATCAGATGACTTCTTCAAGATCCCTCCCAAGAAAAGGATGTTATTCAGCGAAACAAACCCACTACACACAGACACACAGACACAGAGACACACAGACACGCCCAGTCACACCACCGGCCGAAGGCACAGGTCCCCTGTAGCTCCCACATCACCCCCAGCACAGGCAGCCACGTCCGCTCCTCCTGCAGGGCTGGCAGGGGGTCACTGCTGCAGGTGACCCAGGCCACCCTCTCTGGCTTCCTGTGCCCATCTGCAGACACCTCGAGCAATGGCCCGGCCCATCTGGCCAAGGGGTGCCCCTGTCCCACCCCCGGGCCCTCTGACCCCCCACAGCCAGCTTGATGCTCTCTGCAAACCCACAGCCCTCACACACGCAGCCCTCAGGCACCCCACACTTCTGGCACCCCTGACACCAGCACGGACCCTCGGCCTGACTCATACCCCTGCCTGCACCTGGGCTCTGCAACTCACTGGCCAGCCAAGCTCAGGGACAGGCTCCCTTGTGCTGCTGACCAGTCCCTTTTCCACCCTTTTGGCCTCTCCCCTGCCTTGTCCTCCCTGTCTCCTTCCACTCCACAGGGCGTCTGGGCTCATCCCAGGGGTGTGCAAAGTGCTGCCACATCTGTCCCCTCCCGAGTCCAAGGAGCAGCCCAGGAGCAGGGGTGTGCCTGGGCATGCTGCCAGAAGGGCATGTCCAGATTAAAAACTCCACAAATTACTCAACAACTTTCACTTCTGACGGAAGCAGCGCAGGAGGAAATGGGTGTCAGGCTGGGGCAAAGTGACAATTTTCTTTGGTTTCTGGACAACTCACCTGAGATCAGAGGACACCTCCAAGGTGACTGCCGAGCAGCTCCTGCTCCAGCCAGAGCCCAGGAAGGAGCTCAGGGTCTCCAGGTACGTGGCATCTTTTGGGAAAGTTGGGATGGAAATTGCCCTCGGCCATCTGCCAGAACCAGCTCTGGTTTCCATGTCCCGTTAGCAAAGTGGAACCAAGTCAGTGGCAAAAAGGGGGGTGGGTGGGAGAGCAGAGCAGGGCCAGGTCCTGTCTTGGCTGGGCCTTGGATTAGTGTTTGGATTCTTTGGCTTCCCTTGCTCCAAAGCCTTCTCCCCCTCTCAGGGAGGTGCAGGCAATGAGTCCTGACTCGCTCAGGGTTTGTCCTTCTCATCCTGCCCCTGTGCGGCTCTTTCTTAAGGCTGGATGAGAAAAGCCAGGGCTCCAGATGAAAACAACTGCCCCTTTCTGCTGGAATTGGAGGAAATGGTGCAGCTTGTCCTTTGCTTTGCCATGGGAAATTCCCACCACTTTTGATCCCAGTCAGGTCCTTTGCATATCAAGCACTAACCAAAGTCAGTCTGATGAGGGAAAATCGATTTCAACCTTGGGC
>NW_020904683.1:0-326 GCF_003984885.1 Neopelma chrysocephalum | reverse complement strand
GGTTGTTCAGTGGTTGGGTGGTTGTTTGGTGGCTGGGTGGGTGGTTGTTCAGTGGCTGGGTGGTTGGTTTTGTGCTCAGGTTGTTGGTTGGGTGGTTGATTTGGTGGTTGGGTGGTTGTTTGGTGGCTGGTTGGGTGCGTGGTTGGTTGTTTGGGTGGCTGGTTTGGTGCTGGTTGCTGGAGCAGTGTCTGCTTGAGCGGTCAGTGACCATTGGCTCAGCTGCCGCCTGATTTGTTGGTGCTCCAGGATTCCCCGATTCCCGAGCTGGGTGTTCCCAGGGTGATGGTGCCCTGGGAGCACTCCGGTGCCCCTGCCCTGACCCCCCC
>NW_020904682.1:0-587 GCF_003984885.1 Neopelma chrysocephalum | reverse complement strand
AAGGAGGAGTTTCCTGCATCAAAATGCTCTAAATTAATCAGACAAAAAAAATTGCCAAAGTAGCAAAAAAAACCCCCTGATTTTCTCCATTCCCTGTGTAAAACAGGATGTTATGTGATATTTGTCTACCCAGATAATTAACAAGATAATTTTCTATATAATATAATGATAATTTATACCAAATTAATTAAGTAATAATTCAATTCTAAAATAAGACAAAAAATTTAATTTCTTGTTAAAATAAATCATAATTTATATTTTTTGTATCCAGTAGAATGATCTATAATATAATCAATGTTATATCGCCTTGGTATAGGGTGAGACAATCAGAGAAAATATTTATCCTATTATTGTAGACAAGATACAGGAAGATTTTTTTAAGGAGAATATCTTCACTATGTCAGGTTTTCCTGAGCTAAAATATTGTCAAAACTTTTGCTTTTTACTCCGCTACAAACAAAATTCCAGCTTTACAATAACTCTCTTTAAACTGAATTTCAAAGCAATTTCTCTTTAAAGTCCCAAAGTTAATGCTGATTAAATCAACCACCCTAAAGTTAATGCTGACTAAATCAACAGTTCTTTCT
>NW_020904681.1:0-451 GCF_003984885.1 Neopelma chrysocephalum | reverse complement strand
CTTAGTTTAGGACTAGACAAAAAGTCTCCCCTGATGTAGGATATGTGCAAACAGATACACAGAGAGGGGAAAAATGGAATTATTTTTACTTTTAAATAATTCACCAAGATGAAGAGAGAAGAGTTTATTAATATCTAACAGGTCTTTACTGATCTCTTCCTCTCCTCATTTATATCATTCTACCTTACCATTACATTCCCAGTGGTTAGCAATAAATTACATACATACTGGTTGCATCCTTGTACTTCATTCTTTTTCTGAGGTGAAATATCTGCCTTTAATGACACACAAGCACCCCATCCTCCTGAAAAATCATCACCATTCCTTTAGACCAGAAATAAAACCACAGTACCTCTGGAGGAACAAATTAAGAAAGTATTAAAACTGCTTTGTTCACTTACTCAGGATCTGA
The DNA here is from genome assembly GCF_003984885.1 of Neopelma chrysocephalum. Taxonomy (NCBI): domain Eukaryota; kingdom Metazoa; phylum Chordata; class Aves; order Passeriformes; family Pipridae; genus Neopelma; species Neopelma chrysocephalum. Next base: position 39 of record NW_020904681.1, on the reverse strand, counting down.
ACTGAACCCACAGAGCAATATGTCAGAAGAGCCATTCAT
>NW_020904680.1:0-338 GCF_003984885.1 Neopelma chrysocephalum | reverse complement strand
TTTCTGCCCCGGTCCCGGTTTCTGTCCTGGTCTCTGTCCCGGTCCCGCTTTCTGTCCCTGTCCAGGTCCCGGTCCCTGGCCCTGTTTCTGTCCCGATCCTGGTCTCTGTCCCTGTTTGTGCCCCGGTCCTGGTCTCTGCCGCGGTCCCCGGGCGGGTCCCGGTCCCGGTCCCGGTCCCGGTCCCCGGGCCATGTCCCCGCCGCTCCTCACGTGGCCGCTCCGCCGCCACTTCCGGATTCGCGGCCCCGCCCCCTGCTCCTTATTGGTCCCTCCCTCCCCTTAACTCCCGCCCCATTGGCCGTGCCGGGCGGCCATTGGCTGAGGGAGCTGTCACTCGG
>NW_020904679.1:0-610 GCF_003984885.1 Neopelma chrysocephalum | reverse complement strand
CAGGGATATGAGATCAGAGGAGAGATTTGAGGTCACAGGAAGGATGTGATGTCACAGGGGAGCTGTGATGTCATGGGGAGGATGTGATGTCATGGGGAGGTGTGATGTCGTAGGGGGGTGTGATGTCAGGGGAGGCCATGATGTCACCAGAAGGATGTAATGTGACAGGAAGGTTGTGATGTCAGAGGGGAGATATGATGTCACAGGGAGAATGTGATGTCATATGATGGATGTGATATCATAGCAGATATGCGATGTCACAGGAAAGCTGTGTTTCCCCATGACATTACAGCTCACCTGTGACATCACATCCTTGTTGTGACATCAAGGCTCCTCTATGACATCACATCCATCATATGACATCACATCTCCCCTGGGACATAACATCCAGTGACATCCAGATCCATCCCAAGGTTGGGGGTGTGTGTGAGACAGGCAGAACCACAAATGCCTGCACAGCCCAGAGCAGTCAGTGTGGTGCTGTGCTTGCTGCCGCAGAGACCCCCAGGGAACAAACCCAGGGAGGAGTTTGGGGGGGGGAGGGTGTGTCCCTAAGGAGGACACTTGCCTTATTATTGCTTATTATTTGTAATATCTTATAGATCTATCA
>NW_020904678.1:0-373 GCF_003984885.1 Neopelma chrysocephalum | reverse complement strand
CACTCCTTGGGATGCTTGAGGATGTCTGTCCCATTTGGCTGGGGGGGTCCCACCCTGGGATGTTCAGGGGGTCCCTCCTTGGGATACCTGGGGGGTGACTGTTCCATTTGGCTGGGGGGTCCCGCTCTGTGATGCTCGGGGTGGGGGGGGTCCCTCCTTCAGACACTCGAGGCCCTGCTCCACGACACCGGGGGCCCCTCCCCAGCCGCCTTCCCCATGACCCCCCCACACGCCGCCGCCCACCTACCCAGCTTCATGAGGCAGGCCAGGAGGATCCATAGGGAGATCTCGAAGGGGATGCGGACGTGCGTGTAGTCGATGCCCAACACGGGGAAGGCTTTGCGGGGCTTGTGGTGCCCCTCTCCCGAGCCGT
>NW_020904677.1:0-853 GCF_003984885.1 Neopelma chrysocephalum | reverse complement strand
AGAAGTAGCTATATTATATTCCTCACCCTTTAGCACAAGTAGTTTACACATTCCATTCAACCCTCTTACCCCATTCCATGCTCCCCATATCAATCTTACCCCTGAATTCAGTAGAAATGTTTAGTCTCTTGTCAAGGCAGGCCTGGTAATTGAGAGCTTACAGTAACACCTTTGTAATCTTGAGGTAACGAGTTCGAATCCTGTTGTGTGGTTTGTTTGTGTTTTGTAGTCATGGGTTGTGTGGATTCAAAGTTTAAGATTCGTAAGGGGTCTCCTCTGAGTTTCACTTTGAAACACTGGAGAACTTTGACCGGTTCTGAGACAACTTTAAAAAAGGAAGAACTTTGTAGGCTGTCTGTAGGTGCTTGGCCCTTGTTTGGACAAATGAGAGGAGTGACTTGGCTGGAATTTGTTTCTTTTGAACTAGACACAGTGTTGCAATTAATTTTGCTTTTCAATGTAGAACAGAAATGGGAAGAAATCCAGTATGCAGAGTTGTTTATGTTTCTATTAACATGCCCTGGATTGGGAGGGGGAGATAAGAAAAACGAAGGCTCAAAAGAGACAGAAAAATCAGAAATGGCTTTTTAAAAAGGGAAGAAGAAAGATCGAGTTAAGGCTGCTCCTGTCCCACAAATTTTATTTAAAGTTCTATTTAAGTTCCTTTCTCACTGGTTGAGTTACAGCAATGGAAGGATTCTGTAGGGGCATATAGAGATAACCCAGAGAGAGCAGCAAACTATGTCCAGAGAGCAATCAAAACTCAGAACCCTGACTGGTATGACCTGGAAGTTATGATGGATACCTTATTAGATCAAACAGAGAAGGAGATGGTAAAAAGAGCTGCTCGAAC
>NW_020904676.1:0-543 GCF_003984885.1 Neopelma chrysocephalum | reverse complement strand
CCTCCGGCTCTCAGCTGCTATTTGTGTGCCACGATCTGTTCTACGCGAGCAGCCGGGGCTCCCGGTCCTGGCGCCTTCGGTCTGGAAGGAATCCTCGACCGTATGCAATTTTAGCCTCCGGCCTGGCGACGCATCTGCACACGAACGACGGCCCTTTTTGTCCAGAAGGAGGGGCCTGACCCTCTGGCTCTCGCCTGCCCCTTGTGCGCCGCGATCTGCTCTACGCGCGCAGCAGGGACTCTCGATCCTGGCGCCTTCGGTCTGGAAGGAATCCTCGACCGTATGCAATTTTAGTCACCGGCCGGCACACTGGCCTACGAACGGCGGCCCTTTTTGCCCAGAAGGAGGGGCCTGACCCTCCGGTTCTTTCCTGCTATTTGTGCGCCGCGATCAGCTCTACGCGGGCAGCCGGGACTCCCGGTCCTGGCGCCTTTGGTCTGGAAGGAATCCTCGACCGTATGCAATTTTAACCCCCTGTCGGCGGCCTCACCGGCCAAAGAACGACGGCCCTTTTTGCCCAGAAGGAGGGGCCTGACCCTCCGG
>NW_020904675.1:0-504 GCF_003984885.1 Neopelma chrysocephalum | reverse complement strand
CCTTGGGACCTCTCATGCCTGGGCAATCCCTCCCTTTGCCATCAGTGGGATGCATGGGGTGGATGGTGGATGGCTCCTGTGTCCCTTTCTGGAAGGTGTCTTTTTGGTGGTGTGTGACAATTCCAGCCTGTTGCATTGCCTGGAAAGGCAGCCCTGCCAAGCTTGTGGCACCATCAGGGGTGTTAGCAGGGAGATGGGGATGGAATGGATTGGGATGGGATGGGACTGGAAAAACTCCTTCCCTATAGATCCCCGAAGAGGAAGATCTGAAGACTGGGGCAGCCAGCCCTGCCTCCTGTCCCTCCTACCCGGGTGTGTTGGCAGATATCCTCTCCTCCACCCTCCTCCCTGAACCCCTCTGTCCCACAGCACCGTCTGTGGGAGGGTCACCCCTGTCCCTGGGCACTGTGCCTGTGCTGGGAGCACTGAGCCCGAGTTCATGGTGGGGTCACCTGATTCACTCCATCAGCTGATGTCGGGAGCTGTAACCACCACCCTCCATCC
>NW_020904674.1:0-359 GCF_003984885.1 Neopelma chrysocephalum | reverse complement strand
CTTGTCAAAGCAAAGACTGGCAGGGGATTAAAGTGTCACAAAAGCTTTAGAAGCTGATTTCTGAGTTGGCTTTGCTTGGTTTTGTTTTGGGGTTTTTTTTGGTGTTTTTGTTTTGTTTTCAATGCTGTTCCAGAGGGACTCTCACCCAACCACAGGGTGATGGTTGGGACACTTGCAGAAGGAACCAAAGATTTGTGTTTTTAACTTGATTCTCTGTTTGATTTGGGTTGGAAGAGACCCTAAAGCCCATCCAGTGCCACCCCCTGCCATGGGCAGGGACACCTTCCACCAGCCCAGGTTGCTCCAACCTGTCCTTGGACACTTCCAGGGATCCAGGGGCAGCCACAGCTTCTCTGGGA
>NW_020904673.1:0-477 GCF_003984885.1 Neopelma chrysocephalum | reverse complement strand
GAAGGAGAGGAGGAAGAAGAAGAAGGAGAGGAGGAAGAAGAAGAAGAAGAGGAGGAAGAAGAAGAAGAGGATGAAGAAGAGGGAGGAGAAGGAGGAGAAATGTGTTCTCTGCGGGGCAGGAGGGGGCTGCAGTGGGGCAGGGGGCTCTGCCAGCAGTGTTCCCCTCAGTCCCACACTGCTCCAAGGGCTGTTCCAGCCTCCACCTCCCTCCTGCCATGTGAGCCAACATTTCAGCACGTGCCCGGGTGCTCCTGCAGGATGCAGGTGGGACTGGAGGGAGGAGGAGCAGGCACAGGGCCAAGGTATCTGGGGAACCATCCCTGGGCAGACCCTGCCCCTGTCCTGGCCCATCTGGCCAAGGGCTGGAGGTCATTCCCCAGCCAGCAGCTCCCAGGGTGCAGTTTGGGGCCCACAGCCCCTGGTCAGCCCTGGCTCGTGGGTCCAGGTGGGCTCAGGGCAAGGCTGCCTGAGCCTGGC
>NW_020904672.1:0-1677 GCF_003984885.1 Neopelma chrysocephalum | reverse complement strand
CATGTGGACACATCCCAGTGGATCATTTCCAACACACCTTTTACCCCTTGCAGGTACAAAGGTTTTCCTGCCCGGGAGGTGGTTGAAGGATGTTGAACTCACCGGATCAGCATCATTTTTTTGGAGCCAACAGGAACTGGAATCTATTTTAGACTGAGATTAATTCCTCCCTCACAGTGCTGATCACCTCGTACAGAGCAGAGAAGAAGCCTTTTTATAACTCCTCCAGTCCAAACTTTCTGAGGGTTGGTGTGAGGAAGTGTCCAGGGACAGTTGGATGGAGCTTGGAGCAAGCTGGGATAGTGGAAGGTGTCCCTGCCTGTGGCAGGGGGTGGAACTGGATCATCTTTAAGGTCCCTTCCAACCCAAACCAGTCTGTGATTCCAAGAGTGATAATGGAAGAAAGACCCTCCTGGGGTCACACAGCTCAAGGCTCTAGGGAGAGCTGAGAGCCCCTGGCAGGGCCTAAAGGGGCTCCAGGAGAGCTAGAGAGGGACTGGGGACAAGGCATGGAGGGACAGGACACAGGGAATGGCTTCCCAGTGCCAGAGGGCAGGGCTAGATGGGATATTGGGAAGGAACTGTTGACTGTGAGTGTGGGGATGGCCTGGCACAGATTACCCAGAGAAGCTGTGGCTGCCCCTGGATCCCTGGAAGTGTCCAAGGCCAGGTTGGATGAAGCTTGGAGCAACCTGGGCTAGTGGAAGGTGTCCCTGCCCATGGCAGGGGATGGGAGAGGATGGTCTTAAAGGTTTCTTCCAACCCAAACCGTTCCAGGATTCTGGAGCCCCTCTGCTCTGGAGCCAGTCTGGGAGAGCTGGGGGGGTTCCCCTGGAGAAGAGAAGGCTCCAGGGAGAGCTGAGAGCCCCTTGCAGGGCCTGAAGGGGCTCCAGGAGAGCTGGAGAGGGACTGGGGACAAGGCATGGAGGGACAGGAGGAGGAGGAATGGCTTCCCACTGCCAGAGGGCAGGGTTAGGTGAGATCCTTGAGTGCAGCTAAAAAGAGATGTCAAGTGAAAGGTCTGAGCACAAGCACCTGCGTCTTCCAGCTTTGGATCATTTGAGGCTAAAGGGCTTCCAGGACTAGTTTTAGTTTCTCTGAGCCTTCAGTGTCTGGCTCGTTCTTGTCCACTCTCCCCTCAAATAAGTGTGAATATTTATTGTCCACAACATCTTGCACAAGGAGTTCCTCTGCTCCTCTTCCCCACGTGCAAAAACCAAGTCTTTGTGGTTCACTTTTTTTCTCAACCAATCTGTCATTGACTTCCTTCAGTATCCATTAGTTGTTGCACTGGAAAAGGCAGGAAGGAATAAATCCTCTCCATAGTTTCTGTGGCATCCATACTTCAAATTCCAGAATTTATTATCCCTTCTCAGTTGTCTCTTTCCTAGTCTGAATCACAGAATCATGGAATGGTTTGGGTTGGAAGGGACCTTGAAGATCACAGAGTTCCATGGGCAGGGACACCTTCCACTAGCCCAGGTTGCTCCAAGCCCTGTCCAACCTGGCCTTGGACACTTCCAGAGATCCAGGGGCAGCCACAGCTTCTCTGGGCAACCTTGCACAGGGCCTCCCCACCCTCACAGACAACAATTCCTTCCCAATATCCCATCTAACGCTGCCCTCTGGCACTGGGAAGCCATTCCCTGTGTCCTGTCCCTCCACCCCTTGTCCCCA
>NW_020904671.1:0-1702 GCF_003984885.1 Neopelma chrysocephalum | reverse complement strand
CATGTGGACACATCCCAGTGGATCATTTCCAACACACCTTTTACCCCCTGCAGGTACAAAGGTTTTCCTGCCCGGGAGGTGGTTGAAGGATGTTGAACTCACCGGATCAGCATCATTTTTTGGGAGCCAACAGGAACTGGAATCTATTTTAGGCTGAGATTAATTCCTCCCTCATTGTGCTGATCACCTCATACAGAGTAGAGAAAAAGCCTTTTTATGACTCTTTCAGTCCAAACTTTCTGAGGGTTGGTGTGAGGAAGTGTCCAGGGACAGTTGGATGGAGCTTGGAGCAAGCTGGGATAGTGGAAGGTGTCCCTGCCTGTGGCAGGGGGTGGAACTGGATCATTTTAAGGTCCCTTCCAACCCAAACCAGTCTGTGATTCTAAGAGTGATAATGGAAGAAAGACCCTCCTGGGGTCCCACAGCTCAAGGCTCCAGGGAGAGCTGAGAGCCCCTTGCAGGGCCTAAAGGGGCTCCAGGAGAGCTGGAGAGGGACTGGGGACAAGGGATGGAGGGACAGGACACAGGGAGTGGCTTCCCACTGCCAGAGGGCAGGGTTAGATGGGATATTGGGAAGGAATTCCTGGCTGGAAGGGTGGGGAGGGCCTGGCACAGATTACCCAGAGAAGCTGTGGCTGCCCCTGGATCCCTGGAAGTGTCCCAGGCCAGGTTGGATGAAGCTTGGAGCAACCTGGGCTAGTGGAAGGTGTCCCTGCCCATGGCAGGGGATGGGAGAGGATGGTCTTAAAGGTTTCTTCCAACCCAAACCATTCCAGGATTCTGGAGCCCCTCTGCTCTGGAGGCTGGGAGAGCTGGGGGGGCTCCCCTGGAGAAGAGAAGGCTCCAGGGAGAGCTGAGAGCCCCTTGCAGGGCCTGAAGGGGCTCCAGGAGAGTTGGAGAGGGACTGGGGACAAGGCATGGAGGGACAGGAGGAGGAGGAATGGCTTCCCAGTGCCAGAGGGCAGGGTTAGGTGAGATCCTTGAGTGCAGCTAAAAAGAGATGTCAAGTGAAAGGTCTGAGCACAAGCACCTGCTTCTTCCAGCTTTGGATCATTTGAGGCTAAAGAGCTTCCAGGACTAGTTTTAGTTTCTCTGAGCCTTCAGTGTTTGGCTCGTTCTTGTCCACTCTCCCCTCAAATAAGTGTGAATATTTATTGTCCACAACATCTTGCACAAGGAGTTCCTCTGCTCCTTTTCACCACATGCAAAAACCAAGTCCTTGTGTGTTCATTTTTTTTCCTCAACCTGCCTGTCATTGACTTCCTTCAATGATCCTTAGTTGTTACGCTGGAAAAGGCAGGAAGGAATTAATCCTCTCCATAGTTCCTGTGGCATCCATACTTCAAATTCCAGAATTTATTATCCCTTCTCAGTTGTCTCTTTCCTAGTCTGAATGAGAGAATCATGGAATGGTTTGGGTTGGAAGGGACCTTGAAGATCACAGAGTTCCATGGGCAGGGACACCTTCCACTACACCAGGTTGCTCCAAGCCCCGTCCAACCCGGCCTTGGACACTTCCAGGGGCAGCCACAGCTTCTCTGGGCAACCTGGGACAGGGCCTCCACACCCTCACAGACAGCAATTCCTTCCCGATATCCCACTCAACTCTACCCTCTCCCAGTTTGAAGCCATTCCCTGTGTCCTGTCCCTCCATGCCTTGTCCCCAGTCCCTCTCCAGCTCTCCTGGAGCCCCTTCAGGCCC
>NW_020904670.1:0-644 GCF_003984885.1 Neopelma chrysocephalum | reverse complement strand
CTGGGGTGCCCTTGGCGCCCACGGGCGCTGTGGGTGACATTGGGGACGGTGACACGGGGACAACATCGGGGACACCGGAGCCTCCGGAACCTTCCGTGCAGGTGGGAGCGGGGGGACCCCCCAAAAAATCACCCCGGGGGGGGTCCTGGAAGGGAAAAAGGGTTTTTTTTTGGGGGGGGGGAACCCACAGAGGCCTCGGGGCGGGAAAAGGGAAGTGGAAGGTTCCGGAAGCTGCCGGAGCTCGAGGGGCCGGGAGGGGGGAAAAGGGGGGTGGGAGACCCTAAAAACACGGGGGAGACTCAGGTGGGACCCCCAAAACTTCTGGGGATCGTCCCCTGAGTGTCTGGGAGCCCCCAAAATTTCTGGGGCACCCAGAAACACCCGGGAACCCCAAAAAACACCCGGGAGCCCCCAAAACACAAGGGGAGACTCAGGTGGGACCCCCAAAATTACTTGGGATTGTCCCCTGAGCGTCTGGGACGCCCCAAAACTTCTGGGGCCCCCCAAAACCCCCCGGGACCCCCCAAAACTTCTGAGACCCCCCAAAAACACCCGGGAGCCCCCAAAAACCTTTTGGGACCCTCCCCTGGGCACCCGGGACCCCCCAAAACTTCTGGGACCCTCCCAAAGACACCCTGGAGCCC
>NW_020904669.1:0-529 GCF_003984885.1 Neopelma chrysocephalum | reverse complement strand
ATCGATTATTAATCATTATTACCCTTTATTTCCCGATTATTGGCGATTAATCAGCGTTATTATCGATTATTAACCATTATTAGCGATTATTCACCATTAATAACCGCTGGCCACGCCCCCTCCCTTAACCCCGCCCCAAACCACACCCCCTTCTTTAACCCCGCCCCCAAACGTCACCCCAACCCCTAACCCCGCCCCTATTAACCCCGCCCCCTTCCTGTAAGTCCCGCCTCTCCCTCGCTCTCCACCAATCACCGCGCCCGCTGGCGACCTCTCAGCCAATCAGCGGCCGCTCCGCCGAGGGGGCGTGGCGGGGCCGCCGTGAGGGAGCGGCGGCGGCCGCCATGTTAGAGGCGGGTGAGGGGGAGCCTATGGAGGACATAGGGGGTGTTTTAGGGGCGATCTGGGGGGTCCCGAGGGGTGAAAAGGGGTCCGGGCGACCCTATAAGGGGTTCGGAGGGGGGATGGAGAGGTATAAGGGGGGAAAAAGGGGGATGGCGGGGTTTGGGGGGGCATAGGGGACATATAG
>NW_020904668.1:0-378 GCF_003984885.1 Neopelma chrysocephalum | reverse complement strand
CATTTATTATCATCTGCTCTTCACTGGCAGTCACATGGAATAGCCATATTTGAAGGATCCCTTGAGGGTGTTGGAGTCCAAGCCCTGACTCCACACTGGTTGAGTTTAAGTTAAATCTCTGAGTCCCGGAGGTTGGAGAAGACCTTGGAGATCTTTAGTCCAACTGTAAACTTTACATCGCCTATTCCATCAATAAACCATGTTCCCACTTGACACATCAACAGGCTTTTTAAGTGCCTCCAAGGATGGGGAGTTAGCCTTTTCCCTGGGCAGTCTGTTCCCAAACTTGATAAGCTTTTGGGTGAAGGTATTTTTCCTAAGATCCAATCAAAATCTCCCCTGGCGCAACTTGACGCCCTTTCCTCTTGTCTTAGTGCT
>NW_020904667.1:0-568 GCF_003984885.1 Neopelma chrysocephalum | reverse complement strand
TGGCGGTGAAAGGAGCCCATGGCCTGTCCATCTTGAGCTCCCCGATAACAACGTGCACCACTGTCACCCAGCCCGGCCGCGCCGCCTCCGCGCTGCCGCCGCTCTCGCCTGGCCTCCGCATCCAGCCCGCAGCAGACGAGAGCACGAGCGGCGCCGGCGCCGTGCTCAGCCCCGGGCCGGGATTGTCGGAGAAGGGCAGGGGAGGGAGAGGAAGGCAGGGGAAGGAGAGGAGGCGGCCCGCCCGGAGCCGAGAGCCGGGGCTGCCGGTGTTAGCGAGACGCAGGGCGGCGGATCGGAGGACGCGGCTCTGGCGGGGAGCGGGGCTGGCGGCACTGGCCGCAGTTCTGCTCGGTGCGCAGGGCTGGCGGCCGGGGACAGTGGGGGCCGCGGCAGGGGCTGGGGTGGCCGTGCATGTCCCTCGAGGTCACCGTCCTGCCTAGCAGGTCCTTCGCAGAGCTCTGCCTCCGTACTATCCTCCCGTCCGTCCCTCCCTCTGGTCCACAAAGCATTCCCTCGGAACACTCATCGCTCTTTTCTTTGTCGAGCCGTTCCTGTTTCCTTGCTTTAC
>NW_020904666.1:0-447 GCF_003984885.1 Neopelma chrysocephalum | reverse complement strand
ACGGACAGGAACAGGCCCCGGCGGAGCCAGGCCGGGCCGCGGCCTCGGAGCGAGCGGAGCCTGAGGGTGAGAGGGGGGCGGTGGGACCACCCGGGATCCACCGGGATAACCCGGGACACCCCCGGGATAACCCCAGGACCACCCAGGACCCCCCCGGGACACCCCCAGGTCCCCTCGAAGCATCCGCAGCCGCCCCAGCCCGTCCCCAAGACCCCCCAAAACACCCCCTTGACCCCCTCAGGACCACCCCCAACTCCCCTCGGAACACTCTCTTGACTGCTCCAGGACCCCCCCTCAGCCCCTTTGAAGCCCCCCTAGACCTCCCGGGACCCCCAACCATGTCGGACAGCGACGACAGCAACTTCTCGGAGGACGAGAGCGAGCGCAGCAGCGAGGGGGAGGAGGGCGAGGAGGGCGAGGTGAGGCCAAAGGCTCCGGGTGTTCGGG
>NW_020904665.1:0-377 GCF_003984885.1 Neopelma chrysocephalum | reverse complement strand
TGGACGAGGCTCTCAGGGGCAGGGGGAGGATTTTGGGGGTGTCCTGTGCAGGGCCGGGAGTTGGGCTGGATGATCCTTGGGCATCCCTTCCCACTCAGGGATCTATGGAGCCCTCTCTGCCTGTCCCCACCTCTGATCCTGAGCCACCAGAGCCATCCCGAGCCATCCTGAGTCATCCTGAGCCATCCCAAGCCATTAGAGCCATCCCAAGCCATCCCGAGCCATCCTGAGCCATCCCAAGCCATTAGAGCCATCCCAATCCATCCCTAGCCATCCTGAACCATCAGAGCCATCCCAAGCCATCCCAACCTATCCTGAGCCATCCCAATCCATCCCTAGCCATCCTGAGCCATCCCAAGCCATCCTAAAGCATCCCG
>NW_020904664.1:0-351 GCF_003984885.1 Neopelma chrysocephalum | reverse complement strand
TAATAGGAAGTCTCTGGGACAAGTGAATGTGAAATTAGTGAATCTTGGATTTGGAGAAAGATTAGCAGTCTGTGGGATAGGTGGGTCTGAGTTTTCTATAAGTATTTGCCTTTTTACCTGTGCATGGTACAGGGATCCTAATTTTAGGGGTACTGCAGAGGGAATGGTAATTTTTCCATCACTTTTTCTATATTTCAGGAATTTTGCCTATTTCTCAAAGAGATTCTTACTTTTAGCAGAGACCAAATGAAATCTTACATTGTGAGTTGTGCAGTAAATAGTTCTTATTTTTTTTAATCTGTCATAGAGACAGATTTGCTGAGAATCAGCCCTATACGTCCTTTGTTGTGA
>NW_020904663.1:0-395 GCF_003984885.1 Neopelma chrysocephalum | reverse complement strand
CGTTCCCCCGTGTGCACCCGGCGGTGGATGAAGAGGTTGGAGCCATAGATGAAGGTCTTTCCACATTCCTCACATTCGTAGGGCCGTTCCCCAGTGTGGACACGCTGGTGAGCGAGGAGCTTGGAGCTCCTGCAGTAGCTCTTCTCACAGCTGGGGCACTTGTAGGGCTTCTCCACGGCACTGACGCGCTCCTGCACCACCAGCTCGGAGCTCCGGCTCAAGCTCCGGCCGCCTTCCCGGCACAGGCTGCCTCTTTCCTCCTCACAGCACCCTGGGCTGGCTTTGGAGCCCCTCCTCCGGGGGGATCTCCGGGCCTTTTCCTCCCCGCTGCCTTCCTGCGCCGTGGAGCCGTTCAAAACGGCCTCTCCCACCAGGGTCTGCCGGGGGGATTTGTC
>NW_020904662.1:0-306 GCF_003984885.1 Neopelma chrysocephalum | reverse complement strand
AGTGGAAAAGTGGCAAACAGCAGGTTTTTGTCAGAACACAAAATACTTGAGTTTCGTGGTCATTGGGAAGGTGACCAGTTTAACAAACGGCATTTTCTCACAAAAAGGGCTAATTTACATATTTTGTAAAGAGAGAATTCACTTCTTTGCTGAAGAGAGAATGTCATGCCCCTCCCTCCTTTCTGCTGTGGGATGAATTTTCCGTGCCAACCTCGTGGCTCCCTTAAGGTGAGGGGTGGGTGCAAAGGTAAGGCCAGGCTGGATGAAGTTAATCAGTACCTTGGTGGTGTTGGGAGCTTTCCAGAG
>NW_020904661.1:0-1838 GCF_003984885.1 Neopelma chrysocephalum | reverse complement strand
TTTTTTCAATAATAAAGTCTTACTTTAAAATGATATGATATGATATGCAAGCTGTACATAGATTTAATAAGAAACTAAAATGAAGTTAAAACTATATATTTTATTTAAAGTGACAGCACTAAAGAAAAATATGAGCAATAAGTCATGTTTGCAAACCTAAATTGTTGCTGGTTCAAAGTTCCTCAATTTAACAGTAAAGAGATTATTTGCTCCTTCCATGTATCTGTTTTATCAGAATCCAGGCTTTTTTCCTCTCCCTTTACATTTCACCTTCAGCAACTGAGACTGTGCAGATCAAATCATGCACCCAAGAAACCAGTGATTTCAAAGGCACAAGATTAGAGATGGAACCAAAAGCACTGCAACTTATTAGAATACACCCTGGGTGTTATTTTGTTGGATATGAAGAAATCATACCTAAAATTTCACTCGCAACTGAGTGAATTATTCTCAAATTCAATCTATATTGATTTACAAATTAGGTGTAAATTACCTAAAAGTCTGAAAATCTATTACCAGGTTATACTTCAGTGGCCAGAAATAAGTTCATTTGACATAGACAAAGCAACAGCTTTCAGAATTCTTTCAACACACCAACCATAGGAAATGCCAGCCCAACACAGGGCACACACAGCTGACACTCACAACCTTGTTTTGAGGTCACCCACTACTCTGGCATGTAGACACTTATCAGAAGCTTTTAAAAATGAAGTCCAGACTGCTTTATACTTCACACGATCAGTCTGAAGTGTCTAAAGAGAGGAAATGGGCAAAAGGTTGTTGCTGCGACAACTCTATTCGTGCTTCCATAGTGTTTGTTTTAAAGGTAAAGTATCCTCAGCCAAAAGCTAGTCCCTTATTCAGCTCAGTCACAAGACACTTGACTGTTCCAACTGCTACAAGGCCAAAATCACGGGGGTGATGGCAGGCATCAGCATATTCAAAAGAACAAACTGTACTTTCAAACAAAAAAAAGCCTTTCAATAATTTTGAACCTAAACCAGTCTCTTTTCTAAACATTCTAATGGCTGATTTCTTTAAGAAATCATTTACTAAAACAGAAAACATACCTGTCCACCAAAACCAAATCATCTCTCAGCAGGGCACACTTTGACTTGGGCCAAAAGACGTGGACGAGACAGCCAGCTTTCAAATCCTTATCCATGTGAAGTGCATGAGCAAGCTGATTGACAGTCTAGAAAGAGCATAAAGAGAAGACAAATATGAATATGCACCATGAACAAGTCTGTACACCAGTCTAATTCGGCTCTCAAGCAAAGCTGGACAGGATCTCTCTGGAAAAGGGTAACAGAGTTCATACTTTGTTCTAGTGAATAGTTGAGTTGGTTTTTTTTTAAGCTCTTCAAGTCCCTAGTGTCTAAAGAACAAGTTGTGCTTTGAAACTCAGACAGGGTTTTCTGTGGAGACACAAAGTGGTGTATTCCCTCCAGGGCTGGAGTGTGTGACACTGAGCATCCTGGTGAATCTGCCTTGGAGGTTTAATGTACCAATGCAAGCAGTTCAGTAAGATAAGCACCATAAGTCCAAAGAAGGGGCACATTCCAAATCCTTAACAACTAACAGAACTTACTCTTAGTCCTATAAAAATAAATCACTCAACATATGCTCTCCTACCATAAGACATACATTTAGTTGTTCCTCTGAAACAGCCAAGAAAAATTGCCAAGCAGTCCATTTGTTTCTTCTTCCCTCCTAATTAAGAACTTTAAAATGCAGAACAAGTTAGCGTTACACTTTTGTTAGACTTGAAATTGTTGCTAAAAGAAAGACCCTTTGAGGAAAAAATCCTACGAAAAGCAGTGTGAAATCATTCAAGA
>NW_020904660.1:0-601 GCF_003984885.1 Neopelma chrysocephalum | reverse complement strand
CTGGGTCAGTTTGGGGGGGCTGGGGTCAGGGGTGGGATCAGAGTTGGAGTCAGGGGTGGGGTCCAGGGCTGGCACTCGGGGTTCAGGGTCGGGGGACACAACCTGGGATTGGGGTCCTGATTTGGGGTCCACGATTGGGACCCAGTGTTGAGGTTCAAGGTCAGGACCCACTTTTGGGACCCAAGTTTGGGGTCTGTGGGTGGGCCCCAGGTCTGTGGGTGGGACCCAAGTTTGGGGTCTGGGTTTGGGTCCCAGGGTCTGTGGGTGGGACCCAAGTTTGGGGTCTGTGGGTGGGTCCCAGGGTTGGGGGTCGATGTCAGGGGCCATTTTGGGGGCCCAGTGTGGGGATCCAAGATCGGGGCCAGGTTTGGGGCCCAGCTTTGGATCCCAGGGTTGGAGGTCTATGGGTGGGACCTGCAGGTGCCCCAGGTTGGGCTCCAGCTTTGGGGTCCCCCCTTGGCTCCCGGAGGGGTTTGGCCCAGACTCTGCCCCGTGGCTGCTGCCCTTGGGTGCCCCCCAATCCCCCCAAGCCCCCATCCAGCCCCCCCCAGCTCTCGGGAGGGGGTCAGGGATCCCAGGGCTGCACCCCCACGGAGAAACA
>NW_020904659.1:0-1175 GCF_003984885.1 Neopelma chrysocephalum | reverse complement strand
CTTCCCAGTTGCATCCCAGTTGCATCCCAGTTCACCCACTGGGGCTGCTTTACATCCCAGTTCACCCCAGTTCCATCCCAGTTCCCCCCAGTTTACACCAGTCCATCCCGGCCCAGCCCCGTTACCCAGCACTGGGACCAGTGTGACCAGTTACAGCCCAGTTTGAACCAGTAAAGCCCCTACTGGGTTCAGTGCCCATCCCAGTTCCCTCCCAGTACCCACCAGTGGGCCCAGTCCCATCCCAGTTACCTCCCATTTACCTCCCAGTACCCACCAGTGGGCCCAGTCCCATCCCAGTTCCATCCCAGTTACCTCCCTGTGCCTGTCCCACCTCCGCCCAGTATAACCAGTATAACCAGTATGACCAGTATCCCTCCCCCCACACACAGACACGGCTCCATTGACACCTTTATTGACACCAGTAACGCTCCAGTACAGACCAGTAACACTCCCAGTACACACCAGTAACGCTCCCAGTGTAGACCAGTAGCGGCTCCCAGTGTAGACCAGTCATGGCGCCCAGTACGGACCAGTAACAGCTTCCAGTACAAACCAGTAACAGCTCCTAATACAAACCAATAATGGCTCCCAGTATAAACCAGTAACTTCTCCCAGTGCAGACCAGTAATAGCTCCCAGTTTAGACCAGTAATGCTCCCTGTATAGACCAGTAACAGCTCCCAGTACGGACCAGTAATGGCTCTTAATAGACCAGTAAAGTCTCCCAGTATAGACCAGTAATGGCTCTAAACAGACCAGTAATGGCTCCCAGTACAGACCAGTAACAGCTCCCAGTACAGACCAGTAATGGCTCTTAATAGACCAGTAATGGCTCCCGGTACAGACCAGTAGAGGCTCCCAGTACGGACCAGTAATGGCTCTTAATAGACCAGTAAAGTCTCCCAGTATAGACCAGTAACGGCTCCCAGTACAGACCAGTAATGGCTCTTAATAAAGTCTCCCAGTACAGACCAGTAATGGCTCCCAGTATAGACCAGTAATGCTCCCAGTACAGATCAGTAATGACTCTTAATAGACCAGTAAAGTCTCCCAGTATAGACCAGTAATGGCTCCCAGTACAGACCAGTAACACTCCCAACACCTCAATCCCCCCCAACCCCCCCAGTACCCACTGGGAACCCCCCAGTTCCCCCCAGTACCCACTGGGAACCCCCC
>NW_020904658.1:0-1175 GCF_003984885.1 Neopelma chrysocephalum | reverse complement strand
GGCAGCCCCCGCTGCTGCCGCAGCCCCCCCCGGCGCCCACCCCCCCCAAGGAGCCCGCGGTGGGCGCGCAGCCCCCCCTCGCCCTGCAGCCCCAGCTCGCCGGCCTGGCCTTTAACCCCGGAATAGTAAGGACGGGTTCGTTATTCTGGTTTAGTGAGGACGGGTTCGTTATTCGGTTTAGTGAGGACGGGTTCATTATTCCGGACAGTGAGGACGGGTTAATTATTCCGGCATAGTAAGAGCGGGTTAATTATTCCGGACAGTAAGGACGGGTTAATTATTCCGGCACAGGGAGGACGGGTTAATTATTCCGGACAGTGAGAATGGGTTAATCACTTCGGTTTAGTAAGGACGGGTTCATTATTCCGGACAGTAAGGACGGGTTAATCACTCCGGTTTAGTAAGGACGGGTTAATCACTCCGGGTTAGTAAGGATGGGTTAATTATTCGGTTTAGTAAGGACGGGTTAATTATTTCGGCACAGTAAGGACGGGTTAATCCCTCCGGCACAGGGAGGACGGGGCGGGTCCCGCCCGGCCCGGGGGACACTTCCCGGGGGCCGCGGGAATGCGGGGGGCACGTCCCGGGGGCGCATCCCGGGGGCACGCGGAGCCCGGGGCCACATCCCGGCTTCACCGGGCGGGAGTCCAGCCTCAGGTTCCCTGGAGCAGATTCCAGCCTCAGTTTCCCAGGCAGGATTCCAGCCTCAGTTTCCCTGGACAAGTTTCCCTGGAGCAGATTCCAGCCTCAGTTTCCCTGGATAAGATTCCAGCCTCAGTTTCCCTGTGCGAGATTCCCACCTCCGTTTCCCCAGACAAGATCCCAGCCTCAGTTTCCCCGGAGAAGTTTCCCTGGACCAGATTCCAGCCCCGCTTTCCCTGGATACAATCCCTGCCCAGTTTCCCCCCCACACACACACCTGCAGCTCCACTTTGGGCAGATTCCAGGGGCTGGATTTGGGAATTTGAGGGCCCCCGGGGACTCCTGGGGCAGGGGGGAGGGTGTGACCGTCCAGGGGCTCCCAGTGCCCCACCCAGGGGACCCCAGTGCCCCCTGTGCCCCATTAGGGGGGTCCCAGTGCCCCTTGTGCCCCATCCAGGGGGTCCCAATGCCCCTTGTGCCTCATCCGGGGGGTCCCAGTGCCCCTTTTGTCCCATCCAGGGGGTCCCAGTGCC
>NW_020904657.1:0-360 GCF_003984885.1 Neopelma chrysocephalum | reverse complement strand
TCCCTGTCCCCTGTCCCTGCCCCTGTATCCTTGTGTCCCTATCTCTGTCCCTGTCCCTGATCCCCTCCCTGTCCCCTGTTCCCTGTCCCTGTGTCCCTGTGTCCCTGTGTCCCTGTTCCCTGTCCCTGTCCTGTCCCTGTCCCTGGCACGTCCCTGTCCCCACAGAACCTGTCCGTGTGTCCCGAGGAGGAGTCCGTGATCCTCTCGTCCTTCGTCAGCTCCCTCTCAGCTCTGTCAGCCAAGGAAGGTACTCAAAGGTCTTCAAAATGTCCCCAAAATGTCCCCAAAACGTCCCTGTCACCCCCCAGGGACTGTGTCCCCCCCAATTGTCCCCCAAATGTCCCTAAAACCTCCCTGTCA
>NW_020904656.1:0-420 GCF_003984885.1 Neopelma chrysocephalum | reverse complement strand
CGAACTGGGAGCACCTGGGCGAAATTGGGGGCTACTGGTATGAACTGGGAGTACTGAGGTCAACTGGGAGGAACTCGGAGGAACTGGGAGCACTTGGATGAACTGGGAGGAACTGGGATGAACTGGGACCTGCGGGGCTCCGGAACGAGCCGTTTCCTCCAAGGGGGCGGAACCCAAACCCTGCGCCCCACCCGGACCCTTTTTGCTGCCGCACCGGGAGCGGGGGACGGTTGAGAGCGACGCACTTCCGGTCCACCGCGTCCGGGTTCCGGGTCCGGCGGCGGAGCGGGAGGTGAGGGGGGGCCGGGACCTCCAAAACACCCCAAAACCTCCCAAAAAACACCCCAAAACACCCCAAGCCCCCACCTGGAGCCCCCCTCGGTGCAACTCCGGACCCGTTCACCGCCCCCGGGACCCTCC
>NW_020904655.1:0-448 GCF_003984885.1 Neopelma chrysocephalum | reverse complement strand
GCCTCCATTTTGCTCTCTCCGCTGCCGACGTGGAGCCGGAAGCGCGCCCGCCGCTGATTGGCTGCATGACTGCCAATCACTGCTCTTAGCTCCGCCCCTCCGCTACGATTGGTCTATCCCGGTCTGCATTCCGCCAGTCACCGCGCGTCTCCAGGCGGAGGGCGGGCCGTGCTTTCCCGCTCTTCCTCTGATTGGAGGAATGGCCCGTCCATCAGCGCGTGGCCCCGCCCCCGGAAAGGGAGGGGGCTGCGCGGTTGCCATGGCACTCGGGGAAGCGGTGACGTCACCCCTTTTGCCGAGGCCGCGCTGTGATTGGCTGGTGCCGCGACCACGTGACAGGAAGAGTTTGCTCATTTGCATGCGGGGGCCGCGCCCCCGAGTGGGCGGAGCCTCTGATGGCATTTGGGGACATTTGGGGACATTTGGGGACATTGGGGACACATTGGAG
>NW_020904654.1:0-745 GCF_003984885.1 Neopelma chrysocephalum | reverse complement strand
ACCTCTTCTCCAGGCTGAACAGCCCCAGCTCCCTCAGCCTCTCCTCACAGCACTTGTGCATCTTCCCTTGTTTTGAGAAAACCCTTCCAAACCCACTTGATTTTGCCTTTCTGCTTTCCTTGAGTTGTTTTTGTGAGTGTGCCAAAACCATCCGTGTGTGTTTCAGGATCATGGGAATTCCTTCACCTACACAGGGAGCGGAGGGCGGGACCTCTCTGGGAACAAACGCACGGCAGAGCAGTCCTGTGACCAAAAACTCACCAACATGAACAGGTTGGCAACACTTGTGCTCCATCCTAACCTGGGGACCTGTCACCTGGCAGCCTGGCACCACCAGGAATTGTTTGTATCCAAGGAAAAACTGTCAAGATTGGGGCTGGGCTGTGGGCTGCAGTGAAAAGCTGTGGAATGAACTACTAGAGGCTCTCAAAGATGGACCGGTACATCCTGCTTTTTATCCCCAGAAATAAAGGGACTTTATCCCCAGGAATAAAGGGACGACTGTAGCTGTGCTGTCCCTGGATACAAACCTTGGCTGCATCAAAGAAACAACCTCAGTGGTTTTATTTTAGTGTAGATATCCCCATTTTCAGTTGGATAATGGAAATGCTTCTCTCAGGGCACTCTAGTGGAACAGAACTGTGACTGGTATCAGTGTCACATGTAATATTGGCTGAATCTTGAGGCACAGGGGAGTAAATTGGTGCATGTAAGTAAGTTTTCATGCTCTCTCCTGAAGGCTTTT
>NW_020904653.1:0-438 GCF_003984885.1 Neopelma chrysocephalum | reverse complement strand
GGGAGCTCTCGGGGCACTGGCAGCACTACAGCCCCCACATCTTCTCCGTCCCCGCCGCCCCCGAGACCCTCTCCCTCAAACCCATGAACTGCCCGGCCCACTGGTGAGTGAGGGGGGCCCCGGGGCGCCCCAGGGGGGTTCCTGGGGGCTCTGCCCGTCTGTCTGTCCGTCCCCAGCCTGATGTTCGCCCACCGGCCGCGCTCCTGGCGGGAGCTGCCCCTGCGCCTGGCGGATTTCGGGGTCCTGCACCGCAACGAGCCCCCCGGGACCCTGACGGGGCTCACGCGGGTCCGGCGCTTCCAGCAGGACGATGCCCACATTTTCTGCACCCTGGAGCAGGTGGGTGTGTGTCCCCCGACCCCTCCCTGACCCCCAAAATGCATCACCGGCCCCCCCTGACCCCCTTTTCCCAGCTGGAGAGCGAGATCGATTCCTCCC
>NW_020904652.1:0-607 GCF_003984885.1 Neopelma chrysocephalum | reverse complement strand
CCCCCCCCCCAGCCCCGTTTCCCTCTTTTTTTCCCTCTTTTTCCCTAATTTCCCTGTTTTTTCCCCCAGGGACCAGCGGGAGGAGGAGTTGGGCGAGTATTACATGAAGAAATACGCCAAGTCCTCGGTGGGGGAGACGTGAGTGACCCCCCCAGGGACCCCTCTGGGACCCCCCCCAGTTGTCGTGACAGGGAGGGGTCCCCCGACCCCCCCAGCCCCGATTTGCCTGATTTGGGGGGGTTTTCCCCCATTTTTTAGGGTTTATGGGGGCTCGGATGAGCTGTCGGACGACATCACCCAACAGCAGCTGCTGCCCGGGGTCAAGTGAGTTTGGGGGCAGAAAGGGGGGAATTGGGGCACGAAAAGGGTTTAATTGGGGGAGAAAGGAGAGTTTTGGGTCAGATCCCTCTTTAATGAGGGTTAACTGGGGTGAAAAAGGGGCAATGGAGTTATAGTAAGGATTTAATTGGGGAGAAAAAAGGGAAATAGGGTCAGACCCCGTCCCATGACAAGGTTTCGTTGCTCCCTCACAGGGACCCCAATCTCTGGACTGTCAAGTGCAAGGTGGGTGCTGAGCCCCCACCCCAAAACCCCCCTTTTTCTGCCC
>NW_020904651.1:0-1212 GCF_003984885.1 Neopelma chrysocephalum | reverse complement strand
CCCCCCCCCCAGTTCTCCCAATCCCCCCAGTGTCCTCCGGTGGGACGGACTCCCCCGGGGTGGGAGGGGTTTGGTGGCCACGGGTGACCCACGGGTGACCCACTGCCAGAGCCGCGAGCCCCGCCGTGACCCCCGGGAGCACCGGGAGAGGTGCCACCGCCCCCCGCCACCATCTCCCACCGGCACCGGCCCTGAGACCCCCGGGGACACCCAGGGAACACGGGGCACCGGGGACAGACCCCCTGCTCCGGTGACACCTCGCGCCGCCACCTCCCGCCGGTACCGGCTCTGGGCAGCCCCGGGGACACCCCCGGGTGACCTCCGGAGCACAGGGGACCGGTGCCAGCACTGCCATGCCGCGGCATCCCGCTGGTACCGGTGCTCGGCACCCTCGGGGTGACCCCGGTGACCTCGGGAAACCCCGAGGGCTGGTGTCACCGTCCCTCCGGTGCAGCATCCCGACGGTACCGGTGCTCAGCACCCTCGGGGTGACCCCGGTGACCTCGGTGCAGCATCTCCGGTGTCATCGTCCCTCCGGTGCAGCATCCCGACGGTACCGACACTGGGCAGCCCCGGGAGCACCCCCGGGTGACCACAGGCAGCGCCAGGGACCGATGCCACCATCCCCACGTTGCGGTTTCCCACCGGTGCCGATCCTCAGCATCGCCGGGGTGACCCCGGGTGACCCCAGGCAGCACGAGGGACCGGTGCCACCATCCCCACGCTGCGGCTTTGCCACCGGTCCCGGCCCTGGGCACCACCGGGGTGTCCTCAAACAGCACCAGGGATCGGATTCCCGCCGCCCCCCACCGGTCCCGGCTCTGGGCATCACCGGGGTGACCCCGGGTGACCCCCGGTGGCGGCGAGGCCCGGTACCACCATCCCTGCTGTGCGGCTTCTCACCGATGCCAACCCTCAGGATTCCCGGGAGAGCCCCGGTGGCGGCGGGGCCCGGGGCCACCAGCCCCGCAGCGCAGCATCACGCCGGTACGGGTCCTGAGCATCCTTGGGTGACCCCGAGGCACCACCCCCGTACTGCCGCCTCCCCCCGGTACCGACTGTCAGCATCGCCGGCGGTACCGCGGGTGACCCCCGGTGGCGGCGGGGCGCGGTGCCACCGTCCCTCCATTGCAGTGTCGCGACAGTGCGGGTCCTGAGCATCCTTGGGTGACCCCAGGCAACACCGGGGACTGGATTCCCGCCGACAGCGTC
>NW_020904650.1:0-1297 GCF_003984885.1 Neopelma chrysocephalum | reverse complement strand
CAGGCAGGGGAGGCTGAGTTCTGTGGGGCTGCAAAGCTCAGGGACTGGGGCACAGGCTGGCAGGAAATGAAGGGGTGAGTTAAACCAGGTCTGCGTTGGAAACAAAAATTTGCTGGTCTGGCTCTACTGTGGTCAAATTGGCAGGTCTCCGTGTGGAGGTGCAGAGATTACTCGCCTTTGCCAATACAGGCTATACCTGCCCTCAGGGAAACAGCGATACTGGGAAAATGCTTATAAGCAGCCTGAGAGTCTCTGTTCAAGGGCTCCTGCAGCCACAGACCTGGTGTATAAGAATTTTAACAGCCTGATTGACATCACTGTGCTAGAAAGAGACTTTGGACAGGCTGAAAGTAAGAGCTGGGGACATGAGAGATTGCAGGGGCCCCAGCTTCCGAGGATCCCCAAAGTGAGAGACCTGACATAGTAAGTGTAAAGTTGGCTGCAAGAGGGGCCAGACAAGTAGTATTTTTTTTCTGCCATGTTCCCATTTTATTTTGCAAATTTCAGGGGTTAATGATAACGGGTAGGCTGTTTTCCACCAACACCTTTGGCAGCCTCGCCGGAGAACCTGAACGTCATTGCTTGGCTGCTGCAGCTCAAACTCTTGAGATGTTATTCTGCACTGAGATCCCGTCTCTCTTGAGGCCAAAGAAGGTAAGATGGAGGCACTCAAGGATGCAGAGGACACACTGGGATGACATCCCAGGTCAGTCCGACTCATGGGCTGGCAGCTCTGTGCTGACCTGCATGAAGTCACGCAGCAGCAGCAGGGCATCAAAATGCAGAGCAAGGAAACCACCATGAAGTCAGAACCTCTCCACTGGAGTAGGGCCACACACCTGCTGGCATCAAGGACACACCTGCTGGACAGGAAAGCTGGGTGAAAGGTGGTTCAATTACCAGGCATGACAGACAGCTCTGAGACTGTGACTTGCACACAGGAGTGAAGCTGCCAGACCAGAGTCCACCTCTTCAGAAGAGCCAGGGAGTGCCAGTGAACATGAGCACTGTCAACACCAGTCACTCGGGGAGGGGGAGAGAAATCCCAAAGGGGAACAATGAAGCAGCTAAGGGAAAAGCCTCTTTTGTGGGAACTTTGCAGTGACTTTTTCAGAGACTTTCACACTTCAAGCAGTCACGGGCTGAGGAAAACTTCTGCTATTGGTACCTGGTGCACAAGGAGGTTCTCCTCCACAAATACAAGTGGGTCACTCTGTGACATGTTCATGGGAGATCAAGCCCACCAGTCACCTGTTATCAATACACCAAAAGGGGCAGCAGGAGGTGAATATGAAGT
>NW_020904649.1:0-9008 GCF_003984885.1 Neopelma chrysocephalum | reverse complement strand
GAAGGAGTTGATTTTCCTTCTACAATTCCTTGGTTTGCATATTAAGAAATAATTGCTGCTCATGACCAGTTATGTTTTGTTAAATCTAATATGAATAATGGGGCTATAAACCTATGGATTTTAGCCATTTTTGAGTACTTCAAGTTGCTCTTTGAAAAGCAACATCCCACCCGGAGAGCAAGACTAGTGCAGTGGGGTTTTATTTGACCAAATTAACAACTCATACTAAACGAGACAAAAATAACACAGAGCACCCCACATTTAGGTTCATCTAGACATTGTTCAGATCAATCCCAAAGAAAATAAGAAACCATATAACAATACGTCACATAAGAAGAGACTTTTGTAATTAGCATTCGTAGGGCACAATTTTCCTCACCTTGAAACACGGAGCAGCTGGACCTACTCTGGGAATAGGAGATGTACTGTTGCAAATGTTTATTTACAGAAAAAGCAATTAAAGACGGATGAAAATGCTGTTTGGATGATCTCCTCTGGGACTGGTTGGTGGTGGCTGGGTGCTCCTGGTGCCTCCACGCTGTGGTTTAACAGCTCTGAGGTGGGAGCATCACTCTGCCCACGCCCAGGGCTCAGCAGGATGAAGCTGTGCTTGGAGTAAGCTGGCTGCAAGTAGTAGAATATTAGTGCTCCTTAAGGTTTGAACCTGCCCTCATGTAAGGTGCAGGAATGGACTGGAATCTGGCCTTTTTAGGACACCTCTGATAGAAAATGCCATCATGTATAATAGCTGGCATTACACAAAATGTCATCAGTGAATGAAAGGTTAATATAGCACCATCACCCAGCCTCCTCTGGGCTGTCACATCTCTCACTGGAACAATGAAAACCCTCATTTAAAATGCTCTCCTGAGAGGAGAACACTTTAATGCTCAGAGTTTGCCTTGATTGTTACCAGATTTTTTTCAAGGTTGTTACCAGATTTTTTATTCATTTCTTTGGTTGGTGCTGTCTGGCCAAGGGACACAGCATGTGCTGAAAAGCTGCTTAGCAGCCTCCCAGATATTTTAATTGCCCTTATACTGGCAGTGTGATCACAGGGAAGGTAAGAGACAAAGTGAGAGCTAAAAGAATTTCTTAGAGACCGCAGGTCAATATGTCAGAGGCCAGCAGGTATTTTGGCTGCTAAATGTCTTGGCCAACTTTCCAAGTCTTAGTTATTTTTAGAGTATTTTCACCTTCCCTGTTATTTCTGGACAGTCACTTGCAGTCATCATTTATTATGATATTTTCTCTTTGTCTACATTCATTAATTGACAGTCTGTAGATGATAAATATGTTTTTTATGCAAATATATGAACACATGCACTCTTTCTTACTTTCTGTCCATGTGTAATGCATTGAACCCATTAAAGATAGAGCAGCACCATAGAATAAGAAAAAGATAAAAGGTTTGAAGAAACATGAGGAAAGCCCTCCCTAAATGTAATGTAATGGCAACATGTTTTAGTAAACTAAATGGAATAATTGCACGGAAGTACAGATTGCAGACACTGGTAAATGATGTTCTTGATTCCATGAAGTGGTTAAGGTTATAGATATGTATTTAGAGGTAGCCTCCAGTTCCTCAGTGATATAAAGAGAATTTAAATATATGCCTACTACAGCTGCAGTAAAATTGCCTGAGAATAATAATTCCCTTGAACCCCTGCATTTGGGGAGGGTCCTGCTGCACCCCTGGAGATGTTCTGCTGCTGTTTACACGAGTGAAAATGCAGATACGGGGTTTGGAGGGCTTGGTTGATGGAAGTTTCCTTCTGTTTCATTTTGATTTAGTGGCTTGTAGCCAACAGCTACAGATTTTGATTGACTCTAGATTGTCTATTGACTACAGACTGATCCCTGCTCTCAATCAAATATTGCAGATTTCGGACACAATAGATGCTTTGTTAAGCAAGTGATAGTTAAAATGGTCTGTGACATAGAATTGAGTAGAGAAGGTAATTTCATATGTAAGACTAGGTGGCCTCCTCCAATTTTTTTGTTATGGAATAAAAGACAAAGGTACTTCCTGGTTTAACTTCTTTCCCATGTAAAATGTCAGAGTTGTGGTGGAGACGATGTCAGCAGACATGCTGGTTTCCTTTTGGAGAGCTTATTTCTGAGATGGTTCTTGCAGAGGTTGTTCCCTTATAGAAAAGTCTTCCTCACAGAGGTCAGATGCTATAAAAATGGAATTTAGCAGGGAGCAGTTGGTTTGCCTTCTAATTTATTTTTGTCGCTGGTAAGAGGTCTGTGTGAGGAACACATCTTTGAGGAATGTACAGAGTAGTTCAGATAGATATTAATATTTTCTTATCCTGGTGTGGGCGACAGTTTTAAAATACAGTTTCACCCCTCAAAATCTCCTTTTTTATATTTCACCATTCTCTCAACCTAAAGCCACTAATCCTCTATCTCCTTAAATTAGCTCTGAAGTTCTTGTTTCTTCATCAAGCTCTTTTGATGCTTTTAAAAAGCATTCTAACAGGGTTGCACAATGAAGTGCATTCCTACTTTGAGAGGCTGCCCGTGAAAACACATTTTCCCTGTAAACATCAATTCTAACCACTAGGCTCTCAGAACTGAATGCCTATTCCTGTTCTTTTCTGTGAGATTTATGTCACTCTCTCAGTGACTGAGGAGGTGAAACAGAAAGGTGTTGTGTTGAAGAAGAAGGAGTACTACACAGCTAAATGTTTCCCTGGGCCTGCAGGCTGAGACCACTATCTAGAACTCAAAACAAAATATATCACTTTGCTCACAGCTTTGGGCAAAACACTGTAAATCTTTTTCCTGTTTTTTTTCTCACTGTTCATGTTGCACAGAAAATCAAGTGTCTGCTATGATTCAGCCACAGTTGTGTGTTTTCTGCCCAACACTGTTTCCTCTTACAGAGATTTATGTTTTCAGAGTTGTGAGTCAATAAAAGGTTATATTTAGTCTGGTTTGATGTGATGATGCCACCGTGTTGACAAGATATAAACCCGTCATGTCACAAAGGGACCATTATGAATAGACCAGCTGAAGACTCCTGGAGCACAGTAGTTGCTAAAGGTCTCATGGGCAATAAATGCATGGAGGATTTGTATGGTACATCATGCATGAACATTGTGGGATAGGATACTTGGACCTTGGAGCTTGTTTTTGAGGAATTTCAGGCTGGAAAATGCTATGAGGCAAAGGGAAGTTGGGAGAGGTGACCTCCCCACAAGGCATGTAGGATCCTTGCTCATCTACAGAGACTCACAGGTCCCTGCTGATGTTTTGCATTTTATAGAAGAGAAGGATGTACTGATGGCCACTGGAGACATATTCTATCCCT
Organism: Neopelma chrysocephalum; assembly: GCF_003984885.1. NCBI lineage: Eukaryota > Metazoa > Chordata > Aves > Passeriformes > Pipridae > Neopelma > Neopelma chrysocephalum. The sequence continues at coordinate 5,686 of NW_020904649.1, read as the reverse complement.
TCAGGATTTTTCGAGGGTCCTATTCAGGATTACACAAATCTTGTATGAAGAGACTGGGTAATAAAATGTGTACCACGGTCATGGTAGTCCATAGGAAAGGGCTCAGAGTGTGGGATGTCTTTTGTTTTTAAATCCACATTAATAATTGTCTCTAACCATTTTACTATTACAGACACCCAGGCTGTGAAACCACTGGCCTGCTGCACTCTACCTTCTTCTGCTCTTTCTCAGAAAATTCAGAGCAAAAAAAAATAAATTCATTTGACCGCGATTTCCTCAGTCTTGAATTTTCAGAAGATCTGAAAATCTTTCAGAAAATTGCAGTTTGAATTAGATAAATTTTTATTTGAGGCCTTGTTTCAGGAGTATGCTCAGTCAGCTTCATTATAAAATGAAATTTTAGGGTGTTTTGATTTTTTTTTCATTGATGGGGCAGAAATGTGTTACCAGGTTTGATTGTTTATGGGTATTTTTAGGTTGCAAATATGTATTACCTGTTGGAAATGTAACTGTTGTAGTAGCAAAAGTCATTTTCTGTGCTGAACACTCATTATTTCAAGAGATAAAGGAGGGATCTGCGGGGTCTATGAGGCAAGGAAAAGTGTCCTGCTGAATGAATTAGTGCTGTAAACCAAGGTATGAACATAAGCACAGAACTGTATTTTGTTTTATGGTACACTTAATGAAAGCTTACCACTATGAGAGTTCCTGGGAAATGTTGAAGGTGGGGAGTGTTCTGTGGACAAAAAAGGGGGGGAATTAATATTGATAAAGGAAAGCAGAACATTGCAGTTGTTTTACTAGAGGTGGTCTACTTTCTATTTACTACACTGGTAGTCTTGTGATATTCCTCTCAAGTAATTGGATTGCACAGGAATAGAGTAGCACATAAAAAGATTAACTTCAAATTTACTGAATAGCTTAATTGAATTTTATTTTTATTATTTATTTAAGATATTCGTAGTGTGTGTAGATAACAGAAGAAAAAGAGAGTTCAGGCAGTACTGCGACCTCGCATCAGGAATAAATTGCAGCCTGGAGGAGTTATGCTTTATGGTCAAATTTTAAAGCCTTTGATAATAAGAAAAGTAAAGAAAATGGATTTTACATTGCTGCAGAATACATAATGCTCTGTGTCTCTAACTTGTCCTAAATTGCTGTGGCACGTGCAGGATTTAAACATTTGTAAGAGCAGCATCCTTTGGGAGCCTTGCTGTTTGTTCAGAGGGAATTTCAATACTTTCAGCAGAAAGGAATAAGGTTTGTGAGCTGATCCCCTTCATTCTGGTTTTTGTAAGCAAGTCGTCCTGGGAGTGTTCTCTGGTTAAACAAGGACTGTGGTGCTGCTGCACTGGAAAGCAGTGGGATGAGGTTTAATGTAGTGTGAAAGACACTGAGCATGGGAGAAAGGGAAGGGAGGAGAGGAAAAAGTTTATGCTCCCGACTTGTCAGCATAATTTTGCCCCTGCAGGATATATTTTTTCCTTTTTTTTTCTCCCACACTGGGATGCAGAGCATGTGAGACAGGCATGTTGCTTGGCAACTGGAGGTGAGCAACCTGTGCAGGGAAACAGCAGTAGGGGAAGAGGTGGGAGCATGAACAGGTATGGCCCTTTTTGCATTGCTCATTTTGGCACTGAGACAGGAAATCTTTTGCTGAAGCTCTTCTCTTGTGCATTTCTTTCACCAAAGAGGTGCTCTGTCATGCCTTTCTCACCGAACAGGATTCAGCCAGCAGATATATTAATGTGTAAAGGAGGTTGGTCATCTGGAAATCAAAAAAATCTAGGATCCCCAGAGTGAATAGAATGCAAAAAATGCACTGGAGGAAATTCTGGTTGCTGGAATGAAAGCGTTTAAGTTGCTTGGGCTGAACTCTGTGAAGTCTGGAATGAATTGGGATAATGAGGGAAGGAGATCCCTCCCATCAAGAAGTGGGATGGTGTACATCCTTCTAATGGCTGCAGGTATTAGAGGAGATGGATAATTTTTACCAAGTCCTGTATTAAGTGTCGGGTCTCAGGATCTGGATTTCATGAAATTATCTCCATCAATCTATTCTGGTTTGTGTTAAGAACCAAGGAGAGGGATGATGTGCCATCCTGCCAGATTCTGTAGGCAGAGCAAAAGGTTGAGCTCACCCCTTAGAAATTTTAGGAGAAAAGCCAGGGAAAGGATCTCTTCCAAGTTTTTTATTATCACATAAGCTTAACTGTAGAATCACATCTGAAATCATCCAAACCACACTCGAAGCAACAAATGCCACCTACTCACAATTTTTTTCTACAGGTGTAAGCAGAAACAGCAGATTTAAATTGGCCTCTTATTTCACAGAATGTAACTGAGTGCACGAAAATCTCTGAAGAAATAGCCATAAAATGGATTCTTACCCATGGACTCCCTGGGCAGTGCAATCTATGAAGGGCAGTGCCCACAGTGTTGTTTGAATTTCATGTCCTTTTAAAATGCATGTGCTGAAATACAGGTGTTGTCCTGCAATAAGCAGAAATTGGAGGTGGAAGAGGAGGCTGTGCAGAATATTTGTATGCAGAACACTTGGTGTTGAGAGAGCTTGTGAGGGAGCATTGAGCAGATTAACATTTAGCTCTGGCTGTGCATGTAGTGGCCATAAAGCAAGATGATCTAATGAGCAAAACAGCTCACCAGCCCATGGCATCCACCCCATTTCTTCTTTGCCTCCTAGAAAATGACAGAATAAATACTTGTCTTTTTCTAGTGAGTTTGGGAAATGTAACAGTTATGAGCAATAAGAGGTGTCGGGGTGCTCCTGAGAAGGGGGACTCCAGCCTTTATCCCCAAAAAATCCTTGTTGAACTCCAGTGTTCAGGTGGGAACTGAGGAGGTGGTGGTCCCTTAAGGTAGATTCTCAGGATGGCTTTGTAAATCAAATCTGAAATGTACTGACACCAAATCGTTACATCAATTACAGAGTAAATTTGGAACTTGCTAGTTTCAGGTATTTTATACGGGGATCGCTGCCAAGCAAGAAGCCAGGTGAGCTTTTTCTCCCACTGGATTTAGATTTAAATCCACAAAAATTCTCCTTGATTCCAGTAGAGATTGGGCATCTACGTAATTTTCGTGATCTGAACCAAAGAACTTTCTGCTGGCAGGTTTGGGTTGGAATGGACCATCTCATTCCACCCCTTGCCGTGGGCATGGACACCTTCCAGTGGACCAGGTTGCTCCAAGCCCCTCCCAGTCTGGCCTTGGACACTTCCAAGGATGGGGTAGCCACAGCTTCTCTGAACAAGCCGTGCCAGGGCCTCCCCACCGTCACAGGGAAGAACTTTTTCCTAATATTCAATTTAACCTTACTCTCTGTCAGTTTGAAATCATTCCCCCTTTTCCTGTCACTCCAACCCCTGTGAAATGGGGCTCTCTCTCCATGTTTTTTTTAGCTCCCTTCAGGCCCTGGAAGGCCAGAATGAGGTCCCCTGGAAGCGTTCTCTTCTCCAGGCTGAACAATCCCAACTGTCTCAGCCTTTCCTCCTAGGGAAAGGTGCTAAAACACTCTAATAATTTTGTTTCTCTCCTCTGGAGAGGGATATCCAACAGGGCGATGTCCATCCCATGCTGAAAACCCAAGAGCTGGAAGTTGTCCTTATGTGTGGAAAGCTCCATGGTGTGTTTCTTGAGAAGCTTGGAATGCTTCTCAACAGACAGACTAGTGCCTATGTTTCAGTGGATGACACAAAAATGAAGCAAAATCCACACCAAGATATTTCAAAGGATACAATTTTCACTAAGCTCCAAGTCTCCTGGGAAGGCAACTGTTGGAGTTGCTTGCACTGTACTTTTTTTGGTGGGGGAGGGAGGGAAGTGGAATTCCAACAGAGTAGATAGTGTCTAATAACTGTAGGGAGTGGGAGATCAGGATGATGTTCTGCTAAACTCTAAATTTAGGTTTTATTGAGGTAGCCTGAACTCTGCTTTGGTGCTGGAAGGCTGGACAGGGGAATGGTGGGAGAAAATAAACTCCTTCCATTTGAAGCCTTCCCTTCCTGGGAGAGCTGTGGCAGAGGACCAGAACAGCATCTCAGCCAGCTGCCAACACCAGGACATTTCCCACTCTCTCTCACACACAGCTTTTCTCTTCAGACTGATTTTTAAACCCAGTTGGCAGCAGGGAATTCCCACTGATGGGAATCATTTGACTGGGGAATTGCCAGAGGGAGAACACAATTGGATTTTGTTCTTTTGTGATATTTTGGAAAAATTTAAGGACTTAAAAAGAAACCACATATTGTATGTGTCCGAGGGAATACAGAGGTGCAGGAGGTGGATAAGGCACTGCCTAGACCTTGGGAATCCACATCGGATTCACTCTCTGCCCTGGAGTTCTGAGCTTTGGAAAACTGCCATTTCTAGAGTCCTTTACCTGAATACTTTGCTTTTCTTTTGAGAGATTTCTATTTCAATCTTGTTATCCCAACATAAACCCAAGAAGCAGCACATTCATAATGTCACAGGTCCATTAACTCTGGGCCATATAAAATCTGTGACATGATATCTGGTTTCATCAGCGTCAGATGTTGCAAATCTCGGTTGTTACGGGTTTTTTTCCAGATTTGTATATAAACAATTTAGATTTAAATTCAACCAGTGTATTCTCGGACACAATTTCAGTAAATCAGCTTAATCCCCATTATGCTCTGTTTAAAAATATAGTTTTCATCAAAGTTGAAGTTGATGTTATTAAAAGATTTAGCTGTGTGGTGTCATACGCTGCTTTATCTCAGCTGCCTTTTAAATTTTAAATAATTAAACGTTGAAAAATTCTCCCAGAGGGCATACTGCCTCTGATAATATCTAGATATGTTTTATTTTTTCTAGGTTTTAGGATTGTTTGTCTGCAGTTAAATATTTTGACAGAGCAAGTCTCACTAGTTTTTTTATTATTATTTTTGGGGTTTTTTTAGTTTCTTTTGACCTTGGTGTGTCCTTAATCTTTGCTGGCGACGTTGTTGAATTGCTTGGAGGCTCGTCTCAGCGAAGAACCATATGTATGTATGATGTCAGCTCCATGCCAGAAGCCTTGTAAGGTGAAGAACACTCACTATATTTTTCTCTGAAAGACTTTCTAAAAAAATGGTCACTTGTGATAACAACAAATTTTTGGTTTTGATGGGGTTGGAATCTTGTTTTAGGACAAAGAAAGAAATCAGTGGCAAAATGGGAACAATGAGAAGAGAGACCGTAAGGAAGGATTTGAAATAACTCTCAAATGTGTTTATGATTTTCTTAGCAGAAAAGGTTATAAAACACAAAATGCTTGTGATTAAAAAGCAGAAGATAAAAATAGATGAAAACATGCAGTAAGAAGCTGTTAGTGTTGTTATTGGAGATTAAGTTGATCGAATAATGAGAGCTAAAAAATGTGATGGGATCTGCTCTGTTTATAAACCAATCTTGGATTAATTAAATCTCTCATTTATTGAAGTACGTCATATTGTCATATTAAGGTGTCTACTTAAAACAAAAGGCTTGTCGGGAAAAATAGAATAATTTGGTTTAAAATCAAAGACGGGAACATAAGCCATGAATCAGCAGCTTTTATGACTTTCATGAGAAAGCTGCCTGTTGTCTACGATCCCTATGATGGGATCCCTATGATACCATCCTATCCCTCAGAGATCAGTTGTATGGGCAGCATCCCTCTTCT
>NW_020904648.1:0-333 GCF_003984885.1 Neopelma chrysocephalum | reverse complement strand
GGGGGGGGGAAAAAGGGGGGTCATTCATGGGTGGGGACCACCCAAAACACCCAAAACAGCCAAAAATGTCTCAAAAACACCCCAAAACCAGCTCAAAACAACACAAAACAGCCAAAACCACCCAAAACCAGCCCAAACACCCCAAAACCAGCCCAAAAATACCCAAAAACGCCCCAAAACTCCCAAAACCAACAAAACCACAGAAACCCACCTCAAAGCACCCCAAAACACCCCCAAATCACCCCCAAACCAACCCAAAACAGCCAAAACCACCCAAACACACCTCAAAAAAACCCCAGCCCCAAACCAGCCCAAAACAGCCCAAAACCACCC
>NW_020904647.1:0-468 GCF_003984885.1 Neopelma chrysocephalum | reverse complement strand
TTAAACAATTAAACACCCCAATCGCTGCCCCGTGGCTGCTGCTGGGGGGGCCCTGGGGGCTCGGGGGGACCTTGGAGGTTGGAGGGGGGGGTCCCCGTGCCCCTCACCAGCCCCATCCCCGTTCCAGACCTACGGGCTGCACCACCAGGACAGGAACAGCGTGGAGATGTTCACCTTCGTGTGCCGGGTGCACGGCGGGAGCCCGGCCGAGGCCGCGGGGCTCAAGGCTGGTGAGGACACCCCGGGGGGCTCGGGGGGGGGACCCCCCACAGTGGGGACTCGCCGCCCTGAGCCCACCCCCTCGCCCCCCCCTCCAGGGGACACGATCACGGGGGTGAACGGGCTCAACGTGGAGGGCATCCGGCACCGGGAGATCGTGGAGATCATCAAGAGCTCAGGCAACGTGCTCCGGTGAGCTGGGGGGGTTCAGGGGGGCCCCAGGAGGCCCCAGCCCCCCCCCCCCCCCCC
>NW_020904646.1:0-1005 GCF_003984885.1 Neopelma chrysocephalum | reverse complement strand
CCCCCCCCAGGACACCCCAGGAAAACCTGGAACACCCCCAGGATACCCCAGGACACCTCTGGAAATCCTGGGACACCCCCAAGACACACCCAGGACACCCCTGGGATTCCTGGGACACCCCTGGAACCCCCCCCCGACCCCCCCCAGACCCTCCCCAGCCCCCCCCGACCCCCCCGGGACCCCCCTGGACCCCCCCCAACATCCCCAGGACACCCCTGGAACCCCCTGAGGTCCCCCCAAAGACATTCCCAGGACCCCTTGGATACCCCTGGGATACCCCTGGACCGCCCCCAACATTCCCAGGACACCCCAGGACCTCCTGGACATCCCCAGAACCCCCCGAGGACATTCCCAGGACCCCTTGGATACCCCTGGGACACCCCTGGACCCCTTGGAACATTCCCAGGACCCCCTGGACATCCCTGGAACCGCCTGAGGACATTCCCAGGACCCCTTGGACACCCTCGGGACGTTCCCAGATTCCCCCCGGGGCCATTCCCGGGCCATTATTCCCACCTGGTGCCGATATTCCTTCCCGTAGGTTTTTTTCCAGAGCTCCCAGTGCCGATTCAGGGCGGGGTCGGGGTGTCCCAGGGCCACCCCCAGCAGGGCCAGGAAGGCGACGGGAGCCAAGGGCTCCATCCCGGGATGCGGAGCGGGAACGGCGGGATCGGGAGGGCTGGGAGCCGGGAATGACCCCTGGGTGACGGATCCAGGAGCCGGGAATGACCCCTGGGTGACGGAGCCGGTCTGGACAGGGAGGTGACAACATCCCGACCCGCCCGGACACGCATCCCGAAATTCCCTGAATGCCCTGGAGGGGCCAATCCCGGAGCCAACGCCGGGTCGGAGCCGCCCTGCCCCGGGGACCCTCCCGGGACAAACCTTGTCCCTAAAAATCCCCGAATTCCCTGTTTTTCTCCGGGCGAACCAGAAAAATCCCACGATCCAGGCGGAGATTCGGGATAAGACGGATCCAAACCCGGCACGAAGTCGCTTTTCCCG
>NW_020904645.1:0-603 GCF_003984885.1 Neopelma chrysocephalum | reverse complement strand
CCTCATCCCAGGATCACCTAATTCCAGGATAAACTCATCCCAGGATCACCTAATTCCAGGGAGAGGCTCATCCCAGGATCCCCTCATTCCAGGAGAACCCCATCCCAGGAGCGTCTCATCCCAGGATCAGTTCATTCCAGGATTCCCTAATCCCGGGATTCCCCGCTCCCATGGCCGATCCCTGCGGGACGTGGGAGGGGATCCCTCTGGATGAGCCGGGCCTGGATAACGCAGCAGGGGAGGAATTCCTGCGGGAAGTTTTCCAGGTGCTGCTGGAGGAGGGGGTTCGGAACGGCACCGATGTCACCCAGAAGGTGGGAAACCCATCCCAGTCCCATCCCAGTCCCATTCCCGGTCATTCCCAGTCCCATTCCCGCCGGCGTGACTGGAAGGAGCCCCTCAGGAGGGGAGGGGTCCCCAATCCTGCTCCATTCCCATCCCATTCCTATCCCATTCCCAGGTGTGTGTGGAAAGAGCAGCAGGACGGGGGTCCCATCCCATTCCCACTCCCATTCCCATCCCATTCCCATGCCATTATTCCAGGTGTGTGTGTGTGTAAGGACGGGGCTCCCATTCCCATTCTCATCCCCATTCCCATTCCCA
>NW_020904644.1:0-479 GCF_003984885.1 Neopelma chrysocephalum | reverse complement strand
GGGGGGGTCAAAGTTCCGTCTTGGGTTCGGGGTCAATCGCGCCCCGGATTTGGGGTCAACCCCCTTTCACGGTGTTGGGGTCCACGTCCCATCAACACCCGTGTCCCCTTTTTGGGAAGCCCCTCCCCGTTGCCCTGGTGACAGGCCACGCCCCCTCCCCATGTCCTTGAAAACAGACCACACCCCCTCCCTGTTGCCTTGGTGACGGGACACGCCCATGTTGCCATAACGACAGGTCACGCCCCTCCCATCGCTTTGGCAACCGGCCATGCCCCCTTGGCAACAGGCCACTCCCTTGGTGACAGGCCACGCCCCCTTCAACTGGAAGCCCCTCTCCCATTTCCCTCGTGATTGGACACACCCTCTTCCGTTGCCATGACAACAGACCACACCCCTCCCCGTTGCCTTGGTAACAGCCCACGCTCCCTCCCGTTTCCCTAGCGACAGGCCACGCCCCCTTCCCGAAAAGTCCCTCCCCC
>NW_020904643.1:0-373 GCF_003984885.1 Neopelma chrysocephalum | reverse complement strand
GGCACATCCCACCGAGCTTCCCCTGCTGTCCCAGCACAGAGAGACACAAGACATTCCCAAAGCCCACCCTGACCATGGGCAAGTGCTAGGGTGTCTTACAAAACCTCTTCCAAATCCTCTGCCAAACCAGCTTGCCTGGCACCCCCTCCTCTGATCAACCTGGTGTTGGTCACATTTGGAGGTCCAGGGAAATGGAGGGATGACCAAGTGCATGTCCAGGGTCTCTGTCCGTGTTCCCAGTTGGAGATGGTGGTCACTGGGAAGGGGTGGTGAGACAGATCCAGCCAAATCTGGCCAAGTTTCCTCTCAGGGCCATGAAATGTCCGGAGCTGTTCAGTCTCATGAAGCCCAAAGCTCTTGGAGCAGGGGGTTG
>NW_020904642.1:0-873 GCF_003984885.1 Neopelma chrysocephalum | reverse complement strand
TGGCGGGGACACTGGGGGGGGACAGGAGGGGACGGTGACACTGGGGGAGATGGGGGGACAGTGACACTGGGGGGGACAGGAGGGGACGGTGACACCAGGGAGGGGGGGTGGGGACGGTGACACCGCCCTCAGTGATGGTGGACCTGCCCTGCCCCCCATGGGGGGACACAGGAAGGGACACAAGTGGCACAGAGGGGTCACAGGGGCATCACAAGTGACACGGGGAGACACAGGGGACACAGGGAGGTGACACTGGGGGGTCACAGGTGACACAGGGGGGTGACACGGGGGGTCCCAGGGGTCACAGGTGTCCCCGCTCCTGATGTCCCTGGGTTTGTCCTTCACGGGGTGACAGGGAGCAGAAGTGACACGGGGAGGGGACACAGGTGGCAGGGGAAGTGACAGGAGGTGACAGAAGGTGTCGCAGGTGACAGGGAAGGTGGCAGCAAGTGACACAGGTGTCCCTGTCCCAGCCATTGCTGTTTGTCCTTTCCTGGGTGTGACAGGGGGCTGGGACAGGTGACACAGGTGTGTCCCAGGTGCGTCCCAGGTGTGACCCAGGTGTGTCCCAGCTGTGTCCCTGTGTCCCCAGATGTTCCTGTCCCTGTCCCTCGCCGTGGGGCTGTTCTGGGTGACATGGGTTTCACAGGGAGGTGACACAGGTGACACAGGTGTGTCCCTGTCCCCAGATGTTCCTGTCCTTGTCCTTCCCATTGGGCATGTTCTGGGTGTGACAGGTGACACAGGTGACCCAGGTGTGTCCCAGGTGTGTCCCCAGATGTTCCTGTCCCTGTCCTTCCCAGTGGGCACGTTCTGGGTGTGACAAGTGACACAGGTGACACAGGTGTGTCCCAGGTGTGTCCCAGGTGTGAC
>NW_020904641.1:0-570 GCF_003984885.1 Neopelma chrysocephalum | reverse complement strand
ATGATGAAGATGATGAAGATCCCACCCGGACCCGCCCCTTTGGCACCCCGGGGGTCCTCCCTGCCCCCGACCCCTCACCTGGGGCTCTCCAGGGTGAAGTTCTGGGTCCTGTTGCAGACCTTGATGGTCACCCTGCGGATCTCTGGAGAGAAAAGGGATTTGCTCAGGATCCCCCCCATCCCAGCGCGGGATCCCCTCGGCTCTGGAATCTCACCGGCAGATCCGGGCTCTTCCAGCCTCCGGAAGTTCCGGAGCTCTGGGACATCCTCGACTCTGGAATCTGCTGAGCTCTGGGACATCCTCGGTTCTGGAACAGCCTGAGCTCGGGAATCTCCTCGGCTCTGGAATCTCCTGAGCTCTGGGATCCCCTCAGCCCTGGAGTTTCCTCGTTCTGGCCCTTTCTCTGCCCCCCTCGGGGTTTCCTCCCCGTGTTATCTCCTCTCCCCAGAGCTGCTCCCTGATGGTGACACCACGGGGAGGCTTCAAGAGGAAACGTTCATTTCCTACCCCCCGAAGCTCCGGTGATTCCCAGAAATCAGCGACTTTTGCAGCGGCCGCTCAAAAACCCTC
>NW_020904640.1:0-599 GCF_003984885.1 Neopelma chrysocephalum | reverse complement strand
CAACGGGTCAGGCCACGCCCACCTCACCTGGGACACGCCCACCTCACCTGGGACACGCCCACCCACCCCCACCTCACCTGCGGGGGGCGCCAGGGAGCAATGGGTCAGGCCACGCCCACCTCACCTGGGACACACCCACCTCACCAGGGACACGCCCACCCACCCCCGGCCTCACCTGCAGGGGGCGCCAGGGAGCAACAGGTGAGGCCACGCCCACCTCACCTGGGACACACCCACCTCACACAGGCCGCGCCCACCTCACCAGGGACACGCCCACCCACCCCCAGCCTCACCTGTGCACAAGGCACAGCCTGCGGGGGGCGCCAGGGAGCAATGGGTCAGGCCACGCCCACCTCACCTGGGACACGCCCACCCACCCCCGGCCTCACCTATAGGGGGCGCCAAGGAGCAAAGGGGTCAGGCCACGCCCACCTCACCTGAGCTGCCACACCCACCTGACCAGAGACGCGCCCACCTTGCCAGGGCCACGCCCACTGCCACTCAGACCACGCCCACCTCCATTTAGACCCCGCTCACCTTATCCGGGACACGCCCACCTCACCTGAGACACGCCCACCACCTCTCAGACCACACCCACC
>NW_020904639.1:0-328 GCF_003984885.1 Neopelma chrysocephalum | reverse complement strand
TGGGTGGGATGTTGGGGTGCAGTGAGTGAGATGTTGGGGTGAAGGATAAGGATACAGGGTGGGATGTTGGGGTGCAGGGTGGGATTTGGGTTGCAGTGGGGGATGTTGGGGTCCAATGTGGGGGTCCAGGGGTCTCATTTTCGGGATATCCCCCAGGCCCACCCCGAGGGGCACCGGGATCGCTCCCGGGATGGGGGTCCTGGATGTTCAGGGTGGGATGTTGGGGTTCAGGGTGGGATTTTGGGTTGCAGGGGAGGGTCCAGGGGTCTCATTTTCGGGGTCCCCCCCAGGCCCACCCCCGAGGGGCGGCAGGAGCGCTCCCGGGACG
>NW_020904638.1:0-660 GCF_003984885.1 Neopelma chrysocephalum | reverse complement strand
CTGGGGTTGGGGACAGTGGGGACATTGGGGGGGATTGGGGACATCAGCGGACATTGGGGACACAGGGCCATCCTGCAGAACAGGGTGTCCCCCTGGGACATTGGGGACATTGGGGACATCAGTGACATTCTCCAGGAACAGGGCGTCCACCTGGGCAGGTGGGGGGTCATGGGGACAGGGACAAGGACATTGAGGACATTGGGGACAGCAAGGGGCATTGGGGACATTGGGGACACCAGGGGGCATTGGGGACATCAGGGACATGCTGCAGGAACAGAGCGTCCACCTGGGATTGGGGACATTGGGGACATTGGGGACATCAGGGGGCATTGGGGACATCAGGGACATCCTCCAGGAACAGGGCGTCCATCTGGGATAGTGGGGACATTGGGGACATCAGGGGACATTGGGGACATTGGGGACATGGGGACAGGGACATCAGGGACATCCTGCAGGAACAGGGTGTCCACCTGGGATTGGGGACATTGGGGACATCAGGGGACACTGGGGACATCCTCCAGGAACAGGGAGTCCATCTGGGATAGTGGGGACATTGGGGACATCAGGGAGCATTGGGGACATCAGGGGACATTGGGGACACAGGGCCATCCTGCAGGAACGGGGTGTCCCCCTGGCATAGGGACATTCAGGACATTGGGG
>NW_020904637.1:0-358 GCF_003984885.1 Neopelma chrysocephalum | reverse complement strand
AGGCTCTATCCACAGGGTGACAGAGATGTGTGTGCATATCTGTCTCCAAGGTTAGTGTGTAAATGTGTGGTGTTAGAAAAGCAGGCTGAGTTCTGGGATGGTTGTAGAGGGAGAAGGAGCTCCCAGGCCAGTGCAAGCAGGCAGCCCTCAGCTTGCATATCATGTCCCCTCCCTGCAGGTTCCTGTCCTTGAGCCCAGGCCTGGAGGTGAGCCCAGAGCTGTCCCTGAGGTGAGCGTGAGAATAAGTGCAAGGCAGAGGTGCTGCTGAAAAACACCAACTGTGCCTGGCCACGGAGCCTGCAAGGAGGAGCAGAGACAGCCCTGGCAGTGTGGGGGGCCAGGTTGTCCCTGTGCCTTC
>NW_020904636.1:0-518 GCF_003984885.1 Neopelma chrysocephalum | reverse complement strand
GGGTTCCCAGGTGCCCCCAGGTGTGTGAGGATACAGATGATGACGGGCACGGCGGCCGCCACCTTCCCGATCTCCTCGTCCGTCTGCATGATCTTCTTGATCCGCGCCTGGGGGCGGGGCCATGAGAGAGAAGCCACGCCCCGAGAGGCCACGCCCCCTCCTGTGACCCCACCCTAACCTGGGGACACGCCCCCGCCCCAAAGCCGCACCCCATCCCGAGGCCACGCCCCCAGGTGGGCGGTCCTGGAAGGGGGGAGGGGAAGGTGCAAAGCCACACCCACAGTGACAAAAGCCCCGCCCACTCATAACCACGCCCCTTAAGCCCCACCCCTCACCTGGAGGGTCCTGCCCCCTCACCCCGTTGCCTTGGTTACCCCCCGTTGCCATGGTGACCCCGTCCCACCTCCCGTTGCCATGGTGACCCCAGCCCCACCCAGATAGACATGACCCGGCCCCCGTTGCCATGGTGACCCCGTCCCGCCCCTCCCCGTTGCCCTGGTGACCCCGCGTCCCCCCCC
>NW_020904635.1:0-630 GCF_003984885.1 Neopelma chrysocephalum | reverse complement strand
CCGCGGGCGGTTAAAAATAAACTCAAATATTAAGGAATTAAAACCCTTGGAGGGATAAATTCCCAGATTTTTTTTTATTTTTGGGGGCCATCCAGGGATTTTTTTTATTCCCGGGTTTTTATTCCTGGCGAAATTCCCACTGGGATCAGGCACCGGGGGGAGAGGGGATTGAGATGCCAGTGGGAATGAATGGCCTGGGATGAGGGATGAGGGGGATGGAGCTCTGGATGTTTGGCAGGAATAATCCTCATTTCTCAAAAAAACCCCACCTCCTGTACCCAAAAAAAAACCCCAAAACACCCAAAAAATTCCCTCAAAAAACCCACAAAAAATCCCCCAAAAAATCCCTCAAATCCCCCCCAAAATATCCCCCAAAATCCTGAGGCCCCCAAAAAAATCCCCCCAAATCCCCCTTAAATGACCCCAAATGTCCCCAACCCTCCCCAAAAATGCCCCAAAATCCTGAGACGCCCCAAAAAATCCCCCCCAAATCCCCCAAAAACCCCCCCAAAACTCCCCCAAAAATCCCCCAAAATTCCCCCCCAAAAATCCCCCAAAATTCCCCCCCAAAAATCCCCCAAAACTCCCCAAAAATCCCCCAAACCCCCAAAAAATCCCCCAACCCCCCCC
>NW_020904634.1:0-408 GCF_003984885.1 Neopelma chrysocephalum | reverse complement strand
GGACACGGCGGGGGGTCAAGGGTCACATGGGGGGGACCCGGGGGGGGTCAAGGGTCACACGTGTGGGGGGGTGTTAACGTGTGTGTGGCTCCGGGTCAGTGGTTGGGGGTCACACGTGTTCGGGGGTCACGCGTGTGGCCGTGGGTCACTACTTGTGTCTGTCACACGTGTGACTGTGGGTCACGCATGTTGTGGGTCACACATGTTGTGGGTCACTCATAGTTGTGGACGTGAGCGGTTGTGGGTCACCCGTGGGTCACACCCATGTGACTGTGGGTCATGCGTGTTGTGGGTCACACGTGTGGCTGTGGGTCACACCCGTGTGACTGTGGGTCACCTGTGGGTCACACCTGTGTGACTATGGGTCACAATGTTGTGGGTCACCTGTGGGTCACACCCGTGTGACTG
>NW_020904633.1:0-977 GCF_003984885.1 Neopelma chrysocephalum | reverse complement strand
CGTCCCGAGTACACGATCCCAGTGAAGTTCTACGGGAGGGTGGAGCACGGCCCGGGCGGGGCCAGGTGGCTGGACACGCAGGTGAGGGGCACAGGTGTGGTACAGGTGTGCTAAAGGTGTGCACAGGTGTGGTACAGGTGTGCACAGGGGAGGTACAGGTGTACTAAAGGTGTGATACAGGTGTGTGAATGGAGGGGAGCATGGCCCAGGTGGGGCCAGGAGGCTGCACAGGCAGGTGAGGGGCACAGGTGTGCAGAGGTGTGATACAAGAGCGATACAGGTGTGCACGGCTGTAATACAGGTGTGATGGCGTATCACAGGTGTGCACAGGTGTAATACAGGTGTGATGCAGGGGTATCACAGGTGTGCACAGGTGTGGTACAGGTGTGTGAGGGGGTGGGGAGCACAGGCCGGGCAGGGGGGCAGGAGGGGGCTGTGCTGCAGCTCAGAGGGGTACCCTGAGGGGTACTCGGGGGGGCTGTGTGTGTTTGGGGGCTCTGTCTGTGTGTGTTTGGGGGCCTGTGTGTGTTTGGGGGCTCTGTCTGTGTTTCGGGAGGGCCGTGTGTGTTTTTTTGGGGCCCTGGCACACGGGTCTGTCCCACAGGTGGTGCTGGCTGTGCCCTATGACACCCCCGTGCCCGGGTACCGCAACAACACCGTCAACACTCTGCGGCTCTGGTCGGCCCGAGCTCCCAACGACTTCAACCTCAAGGACTGTGAGTGCCCCAAAACACCCCAAACCCACCCCCTGAAACCCCAAATACCCCCATTGACCACCCCCAGGCCCCCTGGGGACCCCAGGACTACCCCCGAGGGCCTCCCTGCACCCCCAAATGTCCCCTCCAGGGTGGGGATCCACCCCCAAACCCCACCTTGCTCCCCACCAAACCCCTCCCCGTTCCTAAACCCCCCGGGGGCCCCCAAACCTCAGGGCCTCCCTGACATGCCCCGTCTCCCCAGTCAATGTCGGGGGGTAC
>NW_020904632.1:0-465 GCF_003984885.1 Neopelma chrysocephalum | reverse complement strand
GTGGGGGTGCCCAAGGGATGAAGGTTTCCATGGGGGGGCCCTAGGGGATGGGGATACTCGGGGTGCTCAGGCAGCACCCAGGGGAGGGGGATCCCCTGAGCACAGCGGCTCTCAGGGAACGGTGCTGCTCAGAATGGGGTCAACAAGGGGACAATGCCATCTGGGGAACAGAGGTCCCCAGGGGACGGTGGTCCTCAGGGATGGTGGTCCCCGGGTAATGAGGGTCCCCAGAAGATGGGGGTCCCCAGGGCACGGGGCAGAGTGACACCCTGGGCTGCTGATGGGTGTCCCCACGGCCCCCCCTGGGCCCTCTGGACCCCCTGCTGCCCCTGGTCCCCCACAGCCCCACGGTTCCTGTAGCCCCCGTGGGCCCCCTAGTCCCTGTGTCACCCCGGGCCCCTGTCCCCATGGCTGACAATCCCAGCGTGGCGGGGGCAGCGGCAGCGTGACGGCCCCCCCGTCCCT
>NW_020904631.1:0-514 GCF_003984885.1 Neopelma chrysocephalum | reverse complement strand
TGGAAATGGGCCTTCACGTTGTTCTTCAGGATGAGGCCGCTCAGGGATCGCGTGGGCTCGTCTGGGGGGAGGAAAAAGGGAGGTTTGGGGGTAAAAAAGGGGGCTTGGGGGGTAAAAGCCATCCTGGTGATGCCCAGAGGGCTCCAGGAGCCACCAAATGTCTCTGTGGGGTCCCCAAGGGCATCCAAATACAACTGGCACCCATTAAATGGTTACTGTTGTCCCCCAAATTACCCCTTAAATAGTCCCTGTCGTCCCCCAAATGCCCCTGACACCTCCAAAATGACTCATCTGGGGGGTTTTGGGGGGGTCACAGACCATAAATCCCATAAATCCCACCCTGGTACCACCCCTAAATGTCCCTGACACCCCCAAAATTACTCATCTGGAAGGTTTTGGGACTATAAATCCCATAAATCCCAACCTGGGACCACCCAAATGGCTCCAATATCCCCTAAATGGCTCCAATGGCCCCCAAATGGCTCATCCTGGGGGGGTAAAAAAGGGGGTTTGG
>NW_020904630.1:0-427 GCF_003984885.1 Neopelma chrysocephalum | reverse complement strand
TGGGTCTCAGGTGTGTTGATCCCTGTGGGCGGGGTCTCAGGTGTGTCCCTCCCTGTGGGCAGGGTCTCAGGTGTGTCCCAGGTGTGTCCCAGGCGTGTCCATCCTTGGTGGAGGGGTCTCAGGTGTGTCCATCCTGGGGGGAGGGGCCTCAGGTGTGTCCCAGGTGTGTCCATCCCAGGGGGCGGGGTCTCAGGTGTGTCCATCCCAGGGGGCGGGGTCTCAGGTGTGTCCCTCCCTGTGGGCGGGGTCTCAGGTGTGTCTCAGGTGTGTCTCTCCCCCCTCTCTCACACGCCCCTCCCCCTTTTCTCTCTCCCCCCTCCCCCCCCTTCTTTTCCAGCCTCCAGCGCCGCCCCCCCCTCAGGCCATGCCCCTCCCCCTCCCCTTCTCCTTCCTCCTCCTCCTCCCCCTCCCCCTCTTCTGGGGGGGG
>NW_020904629.1:0-304 GCF_003984885.1 Neopelma chrysocephalum | reverse complement strand
GGGGACATGGGGGGCCCTTTGGGGAGACACAGGTGGGGGACAGAGGGTGGGGGACAGGGACACAGGTGACAGGGCACGGAGGGGACACTCAGGAAGGGGGGAGAGGGGACAGAAGCAGGGACGAGGACATGGGGGATGCCAGGACACGGGGAGGGACAAGAACACGGGAGACAGTGACACGGTGGGGGAGGGGGACACGAGTGACACAGGTGGGGGACAGAGACGGGGGGACACGGGTGGGACCCGGGGCACACGGCTGGGACATGGGGGACATGGGACAGCCCTGGGGGAGCGTCCCTGCCCT
>NW_020904628.1:0-410 GCF_003984885.1 Neopelma chrysocephalum | reverse complement strand
CGGAAGCCGCCTCAGGGCTCCCTCATGGAGCCGCTCTGCGCCGCCGCTCCCCCGCTCTATGGTGGCGGCGCCTTCTCGTGGTCACTGCGCGTGCGCTGGAGGACCCTCCGGGCCACGCGGGTCCTCCAAGGGTGGGGGGGTTTCCCGCCCTTTTTTTTCGCGCCGTTTTTTTTTTGGGCGCGAAGCCGTGAGGGGACAGGGGAGAGGAGGGCCTTTGGGAGGGTAATTAAGGGTTAATTAAGGGGTAATTAGGGGGTTGGAGATAATTAAGGGTTTGGGGTAATTGGGGGTAATTAATAAAGACGCAAACGAGGCGTTTTGGGGGTCTCCAGGGGGTTTATTGATGCCCTGACCCCCCTCCCAGTCCATGCCAGTCCATCCCAGTGCTCCCAGTTCAGCCCAGTAACCGC
>NW_020904627.1:0-445 GCF_003984885.1 Neopelma chrysocephalum | reverse complement strand
TACTGGTCTGACCGGTTCTGACGCTGTAGCGTAACTGGGGGGCACTGGGGGGCACTGGGGGCACACTGGGGGATATGGAGGGTGTACTGGTCTATACTGGTCTATACTGGTCTGACCGGTTCTGACGCTGTACTGCAGCACGTCCCGGCAGCGCCGCAGGAGCCGCTCGGGCCCCTCCCCTTCCTCCTGCAGCTCCAGGTCCAGCAGCGCCCGCAGCTCCTCAGGATCCTTCCACACACACACCTGGAATGGGAATGGGAATGGGAATGGGAATGGGATGGGAATGGGATGGGATGGGATGGGAATGGGAATGGGAATGGGAGCCTCGTCCTTCCACACACACACACCTGGAATAATGGGAATGGGATGGGATGGGAATGGGACTCCTATCCTGCGGCTCCTTCCACACACACACCTGGAATGGCGGGAATGAGATGGGATGGGA
>NW_020904626.1:0-702 GCF_003984885.1 Neopelma chrysocephalum | reverse complement strand
GACAGTGACAGTGGGGACAGTGACAGTGGGGACAGTGACAGTGATGGTAGTGACAGCGGGGACAGTGGCAGCAGTGACAGTGATGGTGCGACAGTGACAAAGGGATCAGTGACAGTGGGGACAATGACAGTGGTGGCAGTGATAGTGATGGTGGTGGCAGTGGTGGCAGTGACAGTGACACTGGGGACACTGACAGCGGTGGCAGTGACAGTGATGGTGGCGACAGTGATGGTGGTGGCAGTGGTGGCAGTGACAGTGACACTGGGGACAGACAGTGATGGCAGTGACAGTGATGGTGGTGGCAGTGATGGCGGTGACAGTGACACTGGGGACACAGCGGTGGCGCTTCCCCTTGACCCGCGCTCAGACAGAAGCTGCACCTGGCGGAGACCTCGGACCCCGAGGACGCGGCCGCCTGACCCCGGCCCTGCCCTCGGCCCGCTCCCGACCCCGCGCCCGGCCCGGCCCCCAAACCGGGACCCCAAACCGGGACCCCACAACCCCCTCCGGGGGGACCCGCGGGGGCGGGGCCTGGCGGGGCGGGGCCGGTCGCGGCCCGATGACGCCATCGCCGCGCGCCGGAGCGGCGCAGCCATGGCGGCGCTGGGCCCGCGGGCAGAGGCTGAGGGGCGGCGGCGGCTCCTCCGCGCCCTGACCCGCCTGCAGGTGCGGGACGGGGGGCCCTGTGCGGGGGGGATGGGG
>NW_020904625.1:0-529 GCF_003984885.1 Neopelma chrysocephalum | reverse complement strand
CGGGGGTGGGTGTGGAGCCTGGGAGCTGCCGAGTGTGGAGGGCGGAGTGGGACGATGCCAGAGCTGGGGGACCCCCAGCAGCCTGGAGGGGGGAGCACGGAGAGGGAGGAGCCCCAGGACTCCCAGGAGCCTGAAATGGGGGGCACGGAGAAGGGGAAGCCTGGACAGTGGGGACCCCTGGGATCCTCAGGACAACAAAGTGGAGAACGTGGAGAGGGAGAATGTCTGGGAACACGGCACCCGGAAGGTGAGAGTCAGAGAAGGGACCCTTGGGACCCCCAACACTCCCAGCATCCCAGACAGGGGAGACCCTGCGAACCCAAGAGCGGAGAGACCAGGGAGGGGGAACTTCTGTGAGAGTTTTTTTGGACTGAATCTTCATATTTTGGAGTATATTTTGGCTGAGTCTCAACTTCTTGCGGTTTTTTGGGGAGGTTCATCTCACTCTTTCTGGGTGGTTGTTGGCTGAATCTTGGGGTTTTGGAGGTTTTTATGGTCACAGGATGCCCAGTGAGTTCTAGAGATGGAC
>NW_020904624.1:0-333 GCF_003984885.1 Neopelma chrysocephalum | reverse complement strand
TTCTGGGCAAAAAGGGCCGTCGTTCGCAGGTTTGCGCACCGGCCGGCAGGGGGCTAAAATTGCATACGGTCGATGATTCCTTCCAGACCGGAAGCGCCCGGGACAGGAACCCCGGTTGCGCGCGTAGACGCGAGCGAGGCGCACAAAGGACAGGCGAGAGCTGAAGGGTCAGGCCCCTCCTTCTAGGCAAAAAGGGCCTTCATTTGCGGGCTGGTGCGCCAGCTGGCCGGGAGCTAAAATTGCACACGGTCGAGGATTCCTTCCAGACCGAAGGCGCCAGGACCGGGAGCCCCAGCTGCGCGCGTAGAGCCGATTGCGGCGCACAAGCGGCAG
>NW_020904623.1:0-322 GCF_003984885.1 Neopelma chrysocephalum | reverse complement strand
GGAGGGGGAGTGTGTGATGATGTCACGGGGGCGACGGTGACGTCATTGGTTCGGTGTGATGTCATTTGTTCGGTGTGACGTCATCGCCCCGTAGCGTGACCCCGCCCACCCCCACCCCCGCGGACGTCGCCGGATGTGACGTCACAAGCGGCGTCACGTGACCCGCGCCGTCGATGACGTCACAAAACGGCGACGTCGCACCTGTGACGTCACTCCCACACAATTAGAGATACATCAACAGTGACATCATCGATTATTCAATAATAATGACGTCACCCCTGTCGTGATGACGTCACCCGGCTGTGACATCATCACAGTGACG
>NW_020904622.1:0-659 GCF_003984885.1 Neopelma chrysocephalum | reverse complement strand
TAATGAGCAGTGGGCGTGGCTAATGAGCAGTGGGTGTGGTTAATGAGTAGTGGGTGTGGTTAATGAGCAGTGGGTGTGGCTGTTGAGCAGTGGGTGGGGCTGTTGAGCAGTGGGTGGGGCTGATGAGCAGTGGGTGTGGCTGTTGAGCAGTGGGTGTGGTTAATGATAACTGGGCGGGGTCATTGGGGTGGGCGGGGCTATAGAGACAGTTACTGCTGAGTGGGTGGAGCTATTGAGGGTGGGTGGGGCCATTAGGTGGGTGTGGCTTTGCAGGTGGGCGTGGCTTTGAGGAGGAGCAGGGGTTGTGTTGGGTGTGGCCACGGCTGGGTGGGACTCTGGGTGTGGCTTTGATGGGTGTGGTCGCCCATGGGTGTGGCCACAGCTCAGTGGGTCTGTGGGTGTGGCTTTGGTGGGTGTGGTCACAGCGGGGTGGGGCCACGGGCGTGGCTCCAATGGGTGTGGTCGCGGGTGGGCGTGGCCTGGGGGGCGTGGCCTGACTTGTCCCCGCCCCCAGGGGCTGAGCCCCGAGGTGAGACCCCCGGGCTGGCGCCGCCTGCTGGGGCTGCGGCCGTGGGGGGACCCCCCCGGGGACCCCCCCGAGACCCCCCTGGACAAGGAGAGGAGGTCAGAGGGGGGGATTTGGGGGGGATTCGGGGGGG
>NW_020904621.1:0-405 GCF_003984885.1 Neopelma chrysocephalum | reverse complement strand
TGGGGGATCCCCCCATTCCCAGCCCCCCCGGGCCCCCCAGGACCCCCTTCAGCCCTGACACACGCGCCCCGTCCCCGCAGAGATGAACGTGAAGACGCTGAACTTTGAGCAGTTCCTGCCCATGATGCAAACGATCGCCAAGAACAAGGACCAGGGCTGCTTCGAGGACTACGTGGAGGGGCTGAGGGTCTTCGACAAGGAGGGCAACGGCACCGTCATGGGCGCCGAGATCCGCCACGTCCTCGTCACCCTGGGTGAGCCTCGACCCCCCCGCTGGGCCCCCAAACCCCGATGTCCACAGGGAAACCAGATCTTACTGAAAAATAAAACCCAAACTGGGCCGGGGAGGTCTGAGGGTGGGGTCCTCCAGGTGTTGGGTTCCAGGGATGCAGCGGGATGGGGGGG
>NW_020904620.1:0-529 GCF_003984885.1 Neopelma chrysocephalum | reverse complement strand
TTATTAATTTTTAACTATCAACCCCAATCACGATTAACTATAATAATTATTATTATTAATAAAAACCATTAATTACAATAATAAATCATTATTATTTATTCATTATCAACCCCAATGATTATAAACTACAATCATTAATTATTATTAATGACAATAATTAATGATAATAATCAATAATTCCCGCCCAGGCCCGGGCTCTGTTGTGCTGCTGCTGTGGCTGCTGCGGACGCGGTTCTGGCTGGTCCCGGTCACCTACGCGGGATGGTGGCTCTGGGACTGGGACGGGCCCGAGAGGGGTAAAAAAACACCCGGGGAGGGGTCCCGAGGGGGTCCCGGGGTGAGGGGGGGGCGTGGGGGGGTCGTGGGGTTAAAGGGGAAGGGGAGAAATGGGGGGAAAAGGGAGGAAAAGGGGAAAAAAGCAGGGAAAAAAGGGGGTTAAAAGAGGAAAAAATAGGGAAAAAGGGAGTTAAAAGGAGAAAAAAGGAGGGGGAAAGGGGGCAGGGGAGGGGTAAAAACACGCGTGGGGGGG
>NW_020904619.1:0-322 GCF_003984885.1 Neopelma chrysocephalum | reverse complement strand
AAGTTGAGATTTTTCCACACTTGGCACCAAGTTCCGGAGCAAAGGCCCCTCCGGCCGCTCCAGCCCCGGCAGCAAAACTGCGGAAAACACCCCAAAAAGCCCCAAACTGGTGGTTTTTCCCCTTGTAGGGGGGGAGAAGGAACCGTGGCCTCTCTCCATGTGCCGTTTCCCCCTTTTTCCCCCATTTCTGAGCTCCCCTCCCTCTTCCTTTGTTCCAACTCCTTCCTCCCCTTTTCCGGAATCACTCCCCCTTTTTCTCTCTCTCTTTCTGTTGGTTTTTTTTTTTTTTGGTCGATTGTGTTTTTTTTCTTCATATTTCCCA
>NW_020904618.1:0-399 GCF_003984885.1 Neopelma chrysocephalum | reverse complement strand
ATTGGTGGCTCTCCAGGACTGGGCATATGCCATATGGGGCACTGGGGAACCCCGGGGGGGGTCACTCGAGGGGGACTGGGGGCACCCCGGGCCACAGAGGGTCCCCCGTGGGGCGCTGTGGGGGCTCACCCAGGATGGCGACGACGACGTCCCCGCGCAGGATCTCGATGGAGCCGCGGGAGATGAAGTAGAGCGCGGTGAGCACGTCCCCCGCGTGCACCAGCGTGTCCCCGGGGGGCGCGTGGGTGGTCTTGAACTTCATGGCCAGCGCCCGCAGGCAGCCCTTGGTGGCCCCCCGGAACGGGGCACAGTTCTGCAGCAGGCTGCGGTTCAGGTGCAGGCAGATGTCGGCCTGCAGGCACTCGGGGAACCCCTTCAGCACCTGGGGGGACACAGGGG
>NW_020904617.1:0-659 GCF_003984885.1 Neopelma chrysocephalum | reverse complement strand
GTCACCCAGTTATCCAGGATGCGGCGGTTCCGCTTGCGAAGCCCCCGCCGCGATCCCGACCCCGACCCCGACGGTTCGGGGGTCGCCGCCGCCGCCGCCGCCCCTCCCAGCGCCCCGGGGACCCCCCCGGCGGGGTTTAGGGGGTCGGGCCGCCCCTGCAGCAGCAGCTCCCGGCGCCGCCGCTGCTCCCGAGCCCGGGCCAGGTGCTGCTTCCTCTGCTCGCGGCTCCAGTAGCGCCCGGTCTTGAGCTCCGACCGCGCGTCGTCGTCGGTGGAGCCGCCGCGCTCCTCCAGGATCTTGATGGCCCGAGCTTTGAGCAGCCGGTCCCGCCCGGGTCTTTTCCCTCGGGGACCTTTCCCGGAGCCCCCTCCTCCCACCCCAACCCCACCCGGGGGTCCCGAGGCGCTGGGACCCCCCCCCAAAGCCCCCCCCCCCCCCCCGAGCATCATCATGGGCGAGCTGCGGCAGCTCTCGCCGGTGTTGTAGGCGCTGGTGCTGTCGCGCTCGGGGGCTTCGGCGATGTCGGCCAGGGGGGTCCCCCCACCTCCCACCCCCCCGCCGCCTCCCCCGACCCCTCCTCCTCCTCCCCCGCCGCCCCCCACCACCGCCATGGCTCCCTCCGGGGGCCGGGGGTCCCTCCAGGCTCGGCGGCCGCGCTC
>NW_020904616.1:0-429 GCF_003984885.1 Neopelma chrysocephalum | reverse complement strand
GCCACGCCCACCACAGATTTGTGAATGCGGTTGAGGCCACGCCCTCGCTGAGGCCACGCCCTCCCTGAGGATGCCACGCCCGTTTATCCATAAGCCACGCCCCCGCCGCGTCCCCGCACTTCGCTCATCACCATAAACCACGCCCAGTTTTAAGCCACGCCCGCTCCATGGGGCCCCGCCCATCTCCTGCCCCGCCCCCCTCCGCAGCCCCGTTCATGACGCGGCCACGCCCCTCCCGCTGGCCCCGCCCCGGGTGTCCCCCCCAGTGTCCATTGCCCCCCCCGATGCCCCTCCTGGTGTCCATTGCCCCCCCGGTGCCCACTGTCCCCCTCGGTGTCCCCACGATGCCCGGTCCTCCCCCACTGTTTCACCCCCGTGCTCACTGCCCTCCCCCGGTGACCCCCTGGTGCTCACTGCCCCCCCCCCCCC
>NW_020904615.1:0-1306 GCF_003984885.1 Neopelma chrysocephalum | reverse complement strand
CAGGCAGGGGAGGCTGAGTTCTGTGGGGCTGCAAAGCTCAGGGACTGAGGCACAGGCTGGCAGGAAATGAAGGGGTGAGTTAAACCAGGTCTGCGTTGGAAACAAAAATTTGCTGGTCTGGCTCTACTGTGGTCAAATTGGCAGCTCTCCGTGTGGAGGTGCAGAGATTACTCGCCTTTGCCAATACAGGCTATACCTGCCCTCAGGGAAACAGTGATACTGGGAAAATGCTTATAAGCAGCCTGAGAGTCTCTGTTCAAGGGCTGCTGCAGCTGCAGACCTGGTGTATAAGAATTTTAACAGCCTGATTGACATCACTGTGCTGGAAAGAGACTTCGGACAGGCTGAAAATAAGAGCTGGGGACATGAGAGATTGCAGGGGCCCCAGCTTCCGGGGATCCCCAAAGTGAGAGACCTGACATAGTAAGTGTAAAGTTGGCTGCAAGAGGGGCCAGACAAGTAGTATTTTTTTTCTGCCATGTTCCCATTTTATTTTGCAAATTTCAGAGGTTAATGATAACGGGTAGGCTGTTTTCCACCAACACCTTTGGCAGCCTCGCCGGAGAACCTGAACGTCATTGCTTGGCTGCTGCAGCTCAAACTCTTGAGATGTTATTCTGCACTGAGATCCTGTCCCTCTTGAGGCCAAAGAAGGTAAGATGGAGGCACTCAAGGATGCAGAGGACACACTGGGATGACATCCCAGGTCAGTCCGACTCATGGGCTGGCAGCTCTGTGCTGACCTGCATGAAGTCACGCAGCAGCAGCAGGGCATCAAAATGCAGAGCAAGGAAACCACCATGGAGTCAGAACCTCTCCACTGGAGTAGGGTCACACACCTGCTGGCATCAAGGACACACCTGCTGGACAGGAAAGCTGGGTGAAAGGTGGTTCAATTACCAGGCACGACAGACAGCTCTGAGACTGTGACTTGCACACAGGAGTGAAGCTGCCAGACCAGAGTCCACCTCTTCAGAAGAGCCAGGGAGTGCCAGTGAACATGAGCACTGTCAACACCAGTCACTCGGGGAGGGGGAGGGAAATCCCAAAGGGGAACAATGAAGCAGCTAAGGGAAAAGCCTCTTTTGTGGGAACTTTGCAGTGACTTTTTCAGAGACTTTCACAGTTCAAGCAGTCACGGGCTGAGGAAAACTTCTGCTATTGGTACCTGGTGCAATAGCACAAGGAGGTTCTCCTCCACAAATACAAGTGGGTCACTCTGTGACGTTCATGGGAGATCAAGCCCACCAGTCACAATGCCTGTTATCAATACACCAAAAGGGGCAGCAGGAGGTGAATATGAAGT
>NW_020904614.1:0-375 GCF_003984885.1 Neopelma chrysocephalum | reverse complement strand
TGTGGGCAGCGTGGTGTGGGCAGTGCTGTGGGGCGGTGTGGGCAGTGGTCAGCGTGGTGTGGGCAGTGCTGTGGGGCCATGTGGGCAGTGTGGGCAGTGCAGTGTGGGCAGTGCTGTGGGGTGGTGTGGGCAGTGATCAGTGTGGTGTGGTCAGTGCTGTGGGGCCATGTGGGCAGTGTGGTCAGTGTGGTGTGGGCAGTGCTGTGGGGCGGTGTGGGCAGTGGTCAGTGCGGTCAGGCCGGTGCGGGCAGTGCTGTCGGGTCCGGCTCTGAGGGCAGTGGGCTCGGTGCCGGCTGTGTCCCTGCCCCGTCCCCTGTCGGTGCCGGCGGTGTCCCCGCTCGGTCCCTGCCGGTGCCGGCCCCGTCCCTGCCCGGT
>NW_020904613.1:0-786 GCF_003984885.1 Neopelma chrysocephalum | reverse complement strand
GGGGACACAGGGGGTGTGGGGCATGGAGGGACAAGCCAGGCAGACACAGGGGGACACAGGCAGGACCAGGGACACCCTGGCACGGGCTCAGCTGGGGACAGGATGGCACAGGGACATGCTGGGGACAGGGAGGTGCCAGCACAAGGCACAGCTCGGGACAGGATGGCACAGGGACACGTTGGGGACAGCAGGATGGCACAGGGTCATGCTGGGGACAGGGACGTGCCGGCACAGGGACATACTGGGGACAGCAGGATGGCACAGGGACATGCTGGGGACAGGGATGTGCCAGCACAGGGCACAGCTGGGGACAGGCTGGCGCGGGGTCAGGGCACAGCTGGGCAGGACGGTGTCCCCTGTCCCCACCCTGTGTCCCCATGTCCTTCCCCCCCTTTGTGCCCCCTGTCACACCCGTCCCCAGTCCCTCGTCATGTCCCTCCCTGTCCCCGTGTCCCCTCGTTCCCCCCCTCTCCTTGTGTCCCCAGGTCACCTCAGTGTCCCCAGCTCCCCTCATCGTCACAGCTCCACCATCCTCCACTGTCCCCAGGTCCTGATGTCACCTCACTGTCCCTGTGACCCTCCCCATGTCCCCTCACTGTCCCCATATCCCCTGACACTCTTGTTCCCATGACCCTCTCATTGCTCCCTCATCACCTCCACACCCCCTGCCCTCCCCTCCCCACGGTCCCCCTGTCCCCCACGATGTCCCCACTGTCCCCAGTGTTCCCAGTGTCCCTGGGGTGTCCCCACTCACCCCCAGTGTCCCCAGTGTCCCCACTGACCCCC
>NW_020904612.1:0-523 GCF_003984885.1 Neopelma chrysocephalum | reverse complement strand
GTGCAGCACCAGCCGGACGTAGGTGACCCCCCCAAACCTCTGCAGGGCCTCCTCCAGCCCCTCCTCCTCCGTGTCGAACGACAGGTTCCTGGGGGGGGAACAGGGGGGGTCAGGGGGGTCCTGGGGGTGCTCCGACCCCCCTCCCAGAGCCCCCCCTGGGTTTTGGGGCCCCCCTCACTCACCGGATGAAGACGGTCCTGCCCTCGCCCACGTCCGAGGGGCGCGGCCGCCCCCCCTTCGCCCGCTTTGGGGGGGATCCCCCCTCTGTAATGTTGGGGGGGTGTTGGTGGGACACCTGGGAACCCCCCCCAGGAGCCCCCAGCCCCCAAGGAAAGACCCCCCCACCGCAGAGACCACTCCAGCCCCCAGATCCCACAGAAACTCCCCCAGGACACCCCCAAACCCTCCCCCGACCCCCAGAAGACCCCCAAGAACCCCAGAAGCCCCCCTCAGACCCCAGAGAAGGTCACTCAGATCCCCCCCCAAAAACCCACAGACCCCCAAGAACCCCGGAAGCCCCCCC
>NW_020904611.1:0-354 GCF_003984885.1 Neopelma chrysocephalum | reverse complement strand
TTTTTTGGGAATATTCTGGGAAGAATTTGGGAAGTGGGCGCTGGATGTGCTGCCCGTGCTGTGGGGAGGGGCTGGAGCCCCACTTGGGGGGTCGGGGTGGGACCCCCGGCCGGTCCCGGTCCCGGAGCCCCTCGGAGGTGCCGCTCCCGGGGGGATTTTCCCACCTTTTCCCGGTTTTCCGGGCGAGGCGCCAGGTCCGGGCATCGCTCCCGGGGGAGGGAAAGGCCGGGACAGGTCCGGGCGCGTTTCCTGACACACCCGGGGAGGGAAAAATGAGGGATAATGGAAGGAGGGGGCACAAATGGGGTCACGAATGGGGCCGGGGACAGTGCTGGGGACACGGCGGGGCAGGGG
>NW_020904610.1:0-8935 GCF_003984885.1 Neopelma chrysocephalum | reverse complement strand
GAAGGAGTTGATTTTCCTTCTACAATTCCTTGGTTTGCATATTAAGACATAATTGCTGCTCATGACCAGTTATGTTTTGTTAAATCTAATATGAATAATGGGGCTATAAACCTATGGATTTTAGCCATTTTTGAGTACTTCAAGTTGCTCTTTGAAAAGCAACATCCCACCCAGAGAACAAGACTAGTGCAGTGGGGTTTTATTTGACCAAATTAACAACTCATACTAAACGAGACAAAAATAACACAGAGCACCCCACATTTAGCTTCATCTAGACATTGTCCAGATCAATCCCAAAGAAAATAAGAAACCATACAACAATACTTCACATAAGAAGAGACCTTTGTAATTAGCATTCGTAGGGCACAATTTTCCTCACCTTGAAACACAGAGCAGCTGGACCTACTCTGGGAATAGGAGATGTACTGTGGCTGCAAATGTTTATTTACAGAAAAAGCAATTAAAGATGGATGAAAATACTGTTTGGATGATCTCCTCTGGGACTGGTTGGTGGTGGCTGGGTGCTCCTGGTGACTCCAAGCCGTGGTTTAACAGCTCTGAGGTGGGAGCATCACTCTGCCCACGCCCCGGGCTCAGCAGGATGAAGCTGTACTTGGAGTAAGCTGGCTGCAAGTAGTAGAATATTAGTGCTCCTTAAGGTTTGAACCTGCCCTCATGTAAGGTGCAGGAATGGACAGGAATCTGGCCTTTTTAGGACACCTCTGATAGAAAATGCCATCATGTATAATAGCTGGCATTACACAAAATGTCATCAGTGAATAAAAGGTTAATATAGCACCATCACCCTGCCTCCTCTGGGCTGTCACATCTCTCCCTGGAACAATGAAAGCCCTCATTTAAAATGCTCTCCTGAGAGGAGAACACTTTAATGCTCAGAGTTTGCCTTGATTGTTACCAGATTTTTTTCAAGGTTGTTACCAGATTTTTTATTCATTTCTTTGGTTGGTGCTGTCTGGCCAAGGGACACAGCATGTGCTGAAAAGCTGCTTATCAGCCTCCCAGATATTTTAATTGCCCTTATACTGGCAGTGTGATCACAGGGAAGGTAAGAGACAAAGTGAGAGCTAAAAGAATGTCTTAGAGACCACAGGCCAATATGTCAGAGGCCAGCAGGTATTTTGGCTGCTAAATGTCTTGGCCAGCTTTCCAAGTCTTAATTATTTTTAGAGCATTTTCACCTTCCCTGTTATTTCTGGACAGTCACTTGCAGTCATCATTTATTATGATATTTTCTCTTTGTCTACATTCATTAATTGACAGTCTGTAGATGATAAATGTGTTTTTTATGCAGATATATGAACACACACACTCTTTCTTACTTTCTGTCCATGTGTAATGCATTGAACCCATTAAAGAATACAGCAGTATCATAGAATAAGAAAAAGATAAAAGGTTTGAAGAAACATGAGGAAAGCCCTCCCTAAATGTAATGTAATGGCAACATGTTTTAGTAAACTAAATGGGATAATTGCACGGAAGTACAGATTGCAGACACTGGTAAATGATGTTCTTGATTCCATGAAGTAATTAAGGTTATAGATATGCATTTAGAGGGAGGTAGCCTCCAGTTCCTCAGTGATATAAAGAGAATTCAAATATATGCCTACTACAGCTGCAGTAAAATTGTCTGAGAATGATAATTCCCTTGAACCCCTGCATTTGGGGAGGGTCCTGCTGCACCCCTGGAGATGTTCTGCTGCTGTTTACAGGAGTGAAAATGCAGATATGGGGTTTGGAAGGCTTGGTTGATGGAAGTTTCCTTCTGTTTCATTTTGATTTAGTGGCTTGTAGCCAACAGCTATAGATTTTGATTGACTCTAGATTGTCTATTGACTACAGATTGATCCCTGTTCTCAATCAAATATTGCAGATTTTGGACACAATAGGTGCTTTGTTAATCAAGTGATAGTTAAAATGGTCTGTGACATAGAATTGAGTAGAGAAGGTAATTTCATATGTAAGACTAGGTGGCCTCCTCCAATTTTTTTGGTATGGAATAAAAGACAGAAGGCACTTTCTGGTTTAACTTCTTTCCCATGTAAAATGTCAGAGTTGTTGTGTAGACAATGTCAGCAGACATGCTGGTTTCCTTTTGGAAAGCTTATTTCTGAGACGCTTCTTGCAGAGGTTGTTCCCTTATAGAAAAGTCTTCCTCACAGAGGTCAGATGCTATAAAAATGGAATTTAGCAGTGAGCAGTTGGTTTGCCCTCTAATTTATTTTCGTCGCTGGTAAGAGGTCTGTGTGAGGAACAGATCTTTTGAGGAATGTACAGAATAGTTCAGACAGATATTAATATTTTCTTATCCTGGTGTGGGCGAAGTTTGAAAATACTGTTTCACCCCTCAAAATCTGCTTTTTTGTATTTCACCATTCTCTCAACCTAAAGCCACTAATCCTCTATCTCCTTAAATTATCTCTGAAGGTCTTGTTTCTTCATCAAGCTCTTTTGATGCTTTTAAAAAGCATTCTAACAGGGTTGCACAATGAAGTGCATTCCTATTTTGAGAGACTGCCCGTGAAAACACATTTTCCCTATAAACATCAATTTTAACCATTAGGCTCTCAGAACTGAATGCCTATTCCTGTTCTTTTCTGTGAGATTTATGTCACTCTCTCAGTGACTGAGGAGGTGAAACAGAAAGTTGTTGTATTGAAGAAGAAGGAGTACTACACAGCTAAATGTTTCCCTGGGCCTGCAGGCTGAGACCGCTATCTAGAACTGAAAACAAAATATATTGCTTTGCTCACAACTGTGGGCAAAACACTGTAAATCTTTTTCCTGTTTTTTTCCTCACTGTTCGTGTTGCACAGAAAATCAAGTGTCTGCTATGATTCAGGCACAGTTGTGTGTTTTCTGCACAGCACTGTTTCCTCTTACAGAGATTTATGTTTTCAGAGTTGCGAGTCAATAAAAGGTTATATTTAGTCTGGTTTGATGTGATGATGCCACCGTGTTGACAAGATATAAACCCGTCATATCACAAAGGGACCATTCTGAATAGACCAGCTGAAGTCTCCTGGAGCACAGTAGTTGCTAAAGGTCTCATGGGCAATAAATGCACGGAGGATTTGTATGGCACATCGTGCATGAACATAGAGGGATAGGATACCTGGACTTTGGAGCTTGTTTTTGAGGAATTTCAGGCTGGAAAATGCTATGAGGCAAAGGGAAGTTGGGAGAGGTGACCTCCCCACAAGGGATGTAGGATCCTTGCTCATCTACAGAGACTCACAGGTCCCTGCTGATGTTTTGCATTTTATAGAAGAGAAGGATGTACTGATGGCCACTGGAGACATATTCTATCCCTTCAGGATTTTTTGAGGGTCCTATTCAGGATTACACAAATCTTGTATGAAGAGACTGGGTGATAAAATGTGTACCACGGTCATGGTAGTCCATAGGAAAGGGCTCAGAGTGTGGGAAGTCTTTTGTTTTTAAATCCACATTAATAATTGTCTCTAACCATTTTACTATCACAGACACCCAGGCTGTGAAACCACTGGCCTGCTGCACTCTGCCTGCTGCAAAAAAAAAATAAATTCATTTGACCGCGATTTCCTCAGTCTTGAATTTTCAGAAGATCTGAAAATCTTTCAGAAAGTTGCAGTTTGAATTAGGTAAATTTTTATTTGAGGCCTTGTTTCAGGAGTATGTTCAGTCGCCTTCATTCTAAAATGAAATTTTGGGGTGTTTTGATTTTTTTCATTGATGGGGCAGAAATGAGTTACCGGGTTTGATTGTTTATGGGCATTTTTTAGATTGCAAATATGTATTACCTGTTGGAAATGTAACTGTTGTAGTAGCAAAAGTCATTTTCTGTGCTGAACACTCATTATTTCAAGAGATAAAGGAGGGATCTGTGGGGTCTATGAGGCAAGGAAAAATGTCCTGCTGAATGAATTAGTGCTGTAAACCAAGGTATGAACATAAGCACAGAACTGTGTTTTGTTTTATGGTACACTTAATGAAAGCTTACCACTATGAGAGTTCCTGGGAAATGTTGAGGGTGGGGAGTGTTCTGTGGACAAAAAAGGGGGGGAATTAATATTGATAAAGGAAAGCAGAACATTGCAGTTGTTTTACTAGAGGTGGTCTACTTTCTATTTACTACACTGGTAGTCTTGTGATATTCCTCTTAAGTAATTGGATTGCACAGGAATAGAGTAGCATATAAAAAGATTAACTTCAAATTTGCTGAATAGCTTAATTGAATTTTATTTTTATTATTTATTTAAGATGTTCGTAGTGTGTGTAGATAACAGAAGAAAAAGAGAGTTCAGGCGGTACTGCGACCTCGCATCAGGAATAAATTGCAGCCTGGAGGAGTTATGCTTTATGGTCAAATTTTAAAGCCTTTGATAATACAAAAAGTAAAGAAAATGGATTTTACATTGCTGCAGAATACATAATGCTCTGTGTCTCTGACTTGTCCTAAATTGCTGTGGCACGTGCAGGACTTAAATATTTGTAAGAGCAGCATCCTTTGGGAGCCTTGCTGTTTGTTCAGAGGGAATTTCAATACTTTCAGCAGAAAGGAATAAGGTTTGTGAGCTGATCCCCTTCATTCTGGTTTTTGTAAGCAAGTCGTCCTGGGAGTGTTCTCTGGTTAAACAAGGACTGTGGTGCTGCTGCACTGGAAAGCAGTGGGATGAGGTTTAATGTAGTGTGAAAGACACTGAGCATGGGAGAAAGGGAAGGGAGGAGAGGAAAAAGTTTACGCTCCCGACTTGTCAGCATAATTTTGCCCCTGCAGGATATATTTTTTCCTTTTTTTTTTCTCTCACACTGGGATGCAGAGCATGTGAGACAGGCATGTTGCTTGGCAACTGGAGGTGAGCAACCTGTGCAGGGAAACAGCAGTAGGGGAAGAGGTGGGAGCATGAACAGATATGGCCCTTATTGCATTGCTCATTTTGGCACTGAGACAGGAAATCTTTTGCTGAAGCTCTTCTCTTGTGCATTTCTTTCACAAAAGAGGTACTTTGTCAAGCCTTTCTCACCGAACAGGATTCAACCAGCAGATATATTAGTGTGTAAAGGAGGTTGGTCATCTGGAAATCAAAAAAATCTAGGATCCCCAGAGTGAATAGAATGCAAAAATGCACTGGAGGAAATTCTGGTTGCTGGAACGAAAACGTTTAAGTTGCTTGGGCTGAACTCTGTGAAGTCTGGAATGAATTGGGATAATGAGGGAAGGAGATCCCTCCCATCAAGAAGTGGGATGGTGTACATCCTTCTAATGGCTGCAAGTATTAGAGGAGATGGATAATTTTTACCAAGTCCTGTATTAAGTGTCGGGTCTCAGGATCTGGATTTCATGAAATTATCTCCATCAATCTATTGTGGTTTGTGTTAAGAACCAAGGAGAGGGATGATGTGCCATCCTGACAGATTCTGTGGGCAGAGCAAAAGGTTTAGCTCACCCCTTAGGAATTTTAGGAGAAAAGCCAGGGAAAGGATCTCTTCCAAGTTTTTTACTATCACATAAGCTTAACTGTAGAATCACATCTGAAATCATCCAAACCAGACTCGAAGCAACAAATGCCACCTACTCACAATTTTTTTCTACAGGTGTAAGCAGAAACAGCAGATTTAAATTGGCCTCTTATTTCACAGAATGTAACTGACTGCACGAAAATCTCTGAAGAAATAGCCATAAAATGGATTCTTACCCATGGGCTCCCTGGGCAGTGCAATCTATGAAGGGCAGTGCCCACAGTGTTGTTTGAATTTCATGTCCTTTTAAAATGCATGTGCTGAAATACGGGTGTTGTCCTGCAATAAGCAGAAATTGGAGGTGGAAGAGGAGGCTGTGCAGAATATTTGAATGCAGAACACTTGGTGTTGAGAGAGCTTGTGAGGGAGCATTGAGCAGATTAACATTTAGCTCTGGCTGTGCATGTAGTGGCCATAAAGCAAGATGATCTAATGAGCAAAACAGCTCACCAGCCCATGGCATCCACCCCATTTCTTCTTTGCCTCCTGGAAAATGACAGAATAAATACTTGTCTTTTTCTAGTGAGTTTGGGAAATGTAACAGTTATGAGCAATAAGAGATGTCAGGGGTGCTCCTGAGAAGGGGTACTCCAGCCTTTATCCCAAAAAAATCCTTGTTGAACTCCAGTGTTCAGGTGGGAACTGAGGAGGTGGTGGTCCCTCAAGGTAGATTCTCAGGATGGCTTTGTGAATCAAATCTGAAGTGTACTGACACCAAATCATTACATCAATTACAGAGTAAATTTGGAACTTGCTAGTTTCAGGTATTTTATACAGGGATCACTGCCAAGCAAGAAGCCAGGTGAGCTTTTTCTCCCACTGGATTTAGATTTAAATCCACAAAAATTCTCCTTGATTCCAGTAGAGACTGGGCATCTACGTAATTTTCATGATCTGAGCCAAAGAACTTTCTGCTGGCAGGTTTGGGTTGGAATGGACCATCTCATTCCACCCCTTGCCCTGGGCATGGACACCTTCCAGTGGACCAGGTTTCTCCAAGCCCCTCCCAGTCTGGCCTTGGACACTTCCAAGGATGGGGCAGCCACAGCCTCTCTGAACAAGCCGTGCCAGGGCCTCCCCACCCTCACAGGGAAGAACTTTTTCCTAATATTCAATTTAACCTTACTCTCTGTCAGTTTGAAATCATTCCCCCTTTTCCTGTCACTCCAACCCCTGTGAAATGGGGCTCTCTCTCCGTGTTTTTTTTAGTTCCCTTCAGGCCCTGGAAGGCCAGAATTAGGTCCCCTGGAAGCGTTCTCTTCTCCAGGCTGAACAATCCCAACTGTCTCAGCCTTTCCTCCTAGGGAAAGGTGCTAAAACCCTCCAATAATTTTGTTTCTCTCCTCTGGAGAGGGATATCCAACAGGGCGATGTCCATCCCATGCTGAAGACCCCAGAGCTGGAAGTTGTCCTTATGTGTGGAAAGCTCCGTGGTGTGTTTCTTGAGAAGCTTGGAATGCTTCTCAACAGACAGACTAGTGCCTGTGTTTCGGTGGATGACACAAAAATGAAGCAAAATCCACACCAAGATATTTCAAAGGATACGATTTTCACTAAGCTCCAAGTCTCCTGGGAAGGCAACTGTTGGAGTTGCTTGCACTGTACTTTTTTTGGTGGGGGAGGGAGGGAAGTGGAATTCCAACAGAGTAGATAGTGTCTAATAACTGCAGGGAGTGGGAGATCAGGATGATGTTCTGCTAAACTCTAAATTTAGGTTTTATTGAGGTAACCTGAACTCTGCTTTGGTGCTGGAAGGCTGGACAGGGGAATGGTGGGAGAAAATAAACTCCTTCCATTTGAAGCCTTCCCTTCCTGGGAGAGCTGTGGCAGAGGACCAGAGCAGCATCTCAGCCAGCTGCCAACACCAGGACATTTCCCACTCTCTCTCACACACAGCTTTTCCCTTCAGACTGATTTTTAAACCCAGTTGGCAGCAGCGAATTCCCACTGATGGGAACCATTTGTCTGGGGAATTGCCAGAGGGAGAACACAATTGGATTTTGTTCTTTTGTGATATTTTGGAAAAATTTAAGGACTTAAAAAGAAACCACATATTGTATGTGTCCGAGGGAATACAGAGGTGCAGGAGGTGGATAAGGCACTGCCTAGACCTTGGGAATCCACATCGGATTCACTCTCTGCCCTGGAGTTCTGAGCTTTGGAAAACTGCCATTTCTAGAGTCCTTTACCTGAATACTTTGCTTTTCTTTCGAGAGATTTCTATTTCAATCTTGTTATCCCAACATAAACCCAAGAAGCAGCACATTCATAATGTCACAGATCCATTAAGTCTGGGCCATCTAAAATCTGTGACATGATATCTGATTTCATCAGTGTCAGATATTGCAAATCTTGGTTGTTACGGGGTTTTTTTCCAGATTTGTATATAAACAATTTAGATTTAAATTCAAACAGTGTATCCTCGGACACAATTTCGGTAAATCAGCTTAATCCCCATTATGCTCTGTTTAAAAATATAGTTTTCATCAAAGTTGAAGTTGATATTATTAAAAGATTTATCCGAGTGGTGTCATACGCTGCTTTATCTCAGCTGCCTTTTAAATTTTAAATAATTAAACGTTGAAAAATTCTCCCAGAGGGCATACTGCCTCTGATAATATCCAGATATGTTTTATTTTTTCTAGGTTTTAGGATTGTTTGTCTGCAGTTAAATATTTTGACAGAGCAAGTCTCACTAGGTTTTTTTATTATTATTTTTGGTTTTTTTTTAGTTTCTTTTGACCTTGGTGTGTCCTTAATCTTTGCTGGCGACATTGTTGAATTGCTTGGAGGCTCGTCTCAGCGAAGAACCATATGTATGTATGATGTCAGCTCCATGCCAGAAGGCTTGTAAGGTGAAGAACACTCACTATATTTTTCTCTGAAAGACTTTCTAAAAAAATGGTCACTTGTGATAACAAAAAATTTCTGGTTTTGATGGGGTTGGAATCTTGTTTTAGGACAAAGAAAGAAACCAGTGGCAAAATGGGAGCAATGAGAAGAAAGACCGTAAGGAAGGATTTGAAATAACTCTCAAATGTGTTTATGATTTTCTTAGCAGAAGAGGTTATAAAACACAAAATGCTTGTGATTAAAAAGCAGAAGATAAAAATAGATGAAAACATGCAGTAAGAAGCTGTTAGTGTTGTTATTGGAGATTAAGTTGACTGATCGAATAATGAGAGCTAAAAAGTGTGATGGGATCTACTCTGTTTATAAACCAATGTTGGATTAATTAAATCTCTCATTTATTGAAGTACATGTCATGTTGTCATATTAAGGTGTCTACTTAAAACAAAAGGCTTGTCGGGAAAAATAGAATAATTTGGTTTAAAACCAAAGACGGGAACATAAGCCATGAATCAACAGCTTTTATGACTTTCATGAGAAAGCTGCCTGTTGTCTACGATCCCTA
>NW_020904609.1:0-481 GCF_003984885.1 Neopelma chrysocephalum | reverse complement strand
GGGGGGTCCCACTTGTGTGGAGGGGTCCCCAGCCCCTCATCACGGCACCCCTGAGCCCTGCGTGGCTTGGGGGGGGGGGTCTGTCCCCGTGGCTGGGGGACACGGAGGAGCTGGGGGCTGTCCCCAGGCTGGGGGGGCTGGGAGCTGTCCCCACTGCTTGGTGGGCTGGGGGCCCCACGGCTGGGGCTCTTGGGATGCTCCAGGGGTCCCTGGCTGTGTGTGCAGGGGGTTGGCTCAGGGAGGGGTTACCAGGACTGTGGGCCCCCCCCCGGCTGTGCCCCCCCGGGGGTGGCAGGGGCCTGCACTGAGGGGGTTAACCAAGCGCTGGGGTCGGGGGTGTGTTTCGGGGGGCTGTGACTGGGTCGGGGTCCTGGTCCTTCTGCCCCCCATCCATCACTTCCCAGCTGCCTGCAGGGCCAGAGGTTCCCCAAACGGGGGTCCCGGCGGGGTGTCCAGGTGGGATGCAGGCGCCACCCCCCCC
>NW_020904608.1:0-439 GCF_003984885.1 Neopelma chrysocephalum | reverse complement strand
AAAACACCCCAAAACTGGTATTGAACACCCACAAAATGGCATTAAACACCTCAAATATGGCATTAAACACCTCAAATATGGCATTAAACATCCCAAAAATGGGAAAAAACACCCCAACCCAGGGTTCCCATTGGGGTTTTTGGGGTTCAGGGGGGTGTTTTTGGGGTGTTTTTGGGGTCCCCACCTCTCTGCCAGCCTGGCATGGCCCTGTGGGGCACTGTAGGCACTGGGGGGGTTTTTAGGGGTGTTTTTGGGGTTCAGGGGGGTGTTTTTGGGGTCCCACCTCTCTGCCAGCCTGACATGTGCCTGTGGGGCACTGTAGGCACTGGCTGCCCTCGTTAATTCCTTGGTGATGACGAGCTGGGAGATGTCGATGCGGTTGCAGAGCAGGTCCGAAATCACCTCCTGGGCGTGGGCCACGGCCCCCTCGGGGTCCCTG
>NW_020904607.1:0-759 GCF_003984885.1 Neopelma chrysocephalum | reverse complement strand
CGGGAAAAGCGACTTCGTGCCGGGTTTGGATCCGTCTTATCCCGAATTTGCACCTGGATCGTGGGATTTTTCTGGCGCACCCGGAGAAAAACAGGGAATTCGGGGATTTTTAGGGACGAGGTTTGTCCCGGGAGGGTCCCCGGGGCAGGGCGGCTCCGACCCGGCGTTGGCTCCGGGATTGGTCCCTCCAGGGCATTCAGGGAATTTCGGGATGCGTGTCCGGGCGGGTCGGGATGTTGTCACCTCCCTGTCCAGACCGGCTCCGTCACCCAGGGGTCATTCCCGGCTCCCGGCTCCCTCACCCAGGGGTCATTCCCGGCTCCCAGCCCTCCCGATCCCGCCGTTCCCGCTCCGCATCCCGGGATGGAGCCCTTGGCTCCCGTCGCCTTCCTGGCCCTGCTGGGGGTGGCCCTGGGACACCCCGACCCCGCCCTGGATCGGCACTGGGAGCTCTGGAAAAAAACCTACGGGAAGGAATATCGGCACCAGGTGGGAATAATGGCCCGGGAATGGCCCCGGGGGGAATCTGGGAGCGTCCCGAGGGTGTCCAAGGGGTCCTGGGAATGTCCTCGAGGGGTTCCAGGGATGTCCAGGGTGTCCTGGGAATGTTCCAAGGGGTCCAGGGGTGTCCCAGGGGTATCCAAGGGGTCCTGGGAATGTCCTCGGGGGGTTCCAGGGATGTCCAGGGGGTCCTGGGGTGTCCTGGGAATGTTGGGGGCGGTCCAGGGGTATCCCAGGGGTATCCAAGGGGTCCTGGGA
>NW_020904606.1:0-537 GCF_003984885.1 Neopelma chrysocephalum | reverse complement strand
GCTCTCGGCCCCCAGCCCCACCACGAAGACGCGGCGCCGCGGCTCCGCCGCCGATCCCTCGTCCCGCTCCTCCTCTTCGTCCTCCTCTTCCTCCTCCTCGTCCTCTTCCTCGTCCTCCTCGTCCTCGGGGAGGGTGGAGTCGGCGCCGGGGGGGTTGGGGGGAGTTTTGGGGGGCTCGGGGTCCTTCTCGCAGTCCTGGCTCAGCGAGTTGTCGTCGTAGATGCCGGCCAAGGTCTCCGAGATGCGGCTGATGCTCTGCGACACGTCCGGCAGCGCCGACGCCTCATCCTCCTCCTCCTCCTCTTCCTCCTCATCCTCCTCTTCCTCTTCGTCCTCCTCGTCCTCTTCCTCCTCCTCCTCATCCTCCTCCTCGCCGGGGCTGGGGCTGGAGCGGGACGAGCTGGGGTTGGAGCCGGTGGGGTCGAAGGGGTCGTACTTCTGGTCCTGCCGCCCTTCGGCCTCTTTGGGCGAGGAAGAGGAGGCGGCACCGCCCCCGTAACCCCCCAGCTCGGGCCGGGGGTTGGACTGGGGGCCCCC
>NW_020904605.1:0-547 GCF_003984885.1 Neopelma chrysocephalum | reverse complement strand
AAAAATTATAGGGAGCCAGGGATGAGGGTTGAATATGGAATGGGGGATCCTTCCTGTCCTAAAAATTCCAGGCATCCAGGGATGAGGGGTGGGATGTGGGATCCATCCTATCCCAAAATGATTGGGATCCAGGGATGAGGAGGGTCCATCCTATCCCAATATTATAGGGATTCAGGGATGAGGGGTCCAACAAGGAATGGGGGACCCATCCCATCCTAAAAATTCCAGGGATCCAGGGATGAGAGGTGGGATGGGAGATGGGGAATCCATCACACCCCAAAAATTAGGGATCCAGGGGTGAGAGCTGGATGTGGGATCCATCCTATCCCAAAATGATTGGGATCCAGGGATGAGGGGTGGGATGAGGAGTGAGTGACCCTTCCCATCCTAAAAATGACAGGGATGCAGGGATGAGGGGGGGATGGAGGGTCCATCCCATCCCAAAATGGGATCCCAGCTCCGGGATTAGGGATTGGAGATGCCAAGAGGATCCCAAGGATGGACTTTGTCACCTGCTGTGGCTTTTGGGGCTGAAAAGGGCGGGATT